>NW_009200002.1:0-1022 GCF_000690835.1 Fulmarus glacialis | reverse complement strand
AACTCTGCAAAGATGAAATACATCATAGGCATCGGAGGGTAAGTTCCTGTTAATACTGCATGCGTACATACTGCTTTTTCTTCCATTTAATTGTTGTGTGTAAGATGATTGAAGACTTGGAGATTATATACCTGACTATAAAATACAATTCAGGTTTCTAGAAAAGATGCAACTTGCTGACTCAGAATTCACGCTGCTTTTACTTAAGACAGAGAGCTCTGCAGGGTGGCATATCCCAAACTTCTATAGCCTTAACAGGAGGTATGCTGAAGTAGAAAAAAGTATTTCAAATAATTTTATAGGTCAGATAGAATGGTGTGCCTCTGCTATGAAAAGGAACATTTTCAACATTGTTAGACATTAAAAGCTTCTTTGAAAGACAAAGAGGAAAAAATCCTGCTTCAAGTAAGACAGGGGATGTACAAAAAGCTTTTTTTTCTCCAGCAAAGTCGGGTTTAGAAGCAAGCCTGCGTATATGCCCAGGACAGGGTGACAGAGCTTGGCGCATCCCTGCCGACTGCAGAACGGCTTGCAAAACCGACACTGGGCAAGGCCTGGATTTACCACATGGGTTAAAGACAGCGTCAGGTTTTTATAGCCCTTGAATAAAAAATTAGAAATAAGCACATTCAGATTTGACAGCTCTCTCCTCTGGAGAGGAAGATGATTCAGGCTTTTTATATTAAAACAGGCTTTGCAGGAAGGCAAAAGGAAGCCTGACTCATTCTCTGAGAAAAAAAGCGAGCTTCCCTCATTAAGGCATTTTTAAAAAGCACTTTTTGCAAGCCTGACTTTCACGGGGCAGCTTCTTAAGCTGATGAGCGTAAGCCTTCTAGGGAGCAAGGGTGGTTTAGGGCAATGAACGCCGGCAAGGGCGACGTTTACATCTACCTCGGAAGCTGCCAGCGCCCTACGCAGGGGCAGCCCTGCCGGGCCCCAGCGGGGAGAGGAGCCAGCGGTCACCGGCGCCGTCGCGGGGGCTGACAGGGCGCCCGGAGGGAGGGCAGCTCAGCGGCTGGAGA
>NW_009200001.1:0-39902 GCF_000690835.1 Fulmarus glacialis | reverse complement strand
TTATTAATATATTATATATCTATTTTATACATACCTATACATTTTATATATACAGACGTGGATTTTATATAAAATGCATATATACAATCTATAAAATTATCTGCTTGTTTCACATATTATTTAACATTTTATGGTGATCACAGTATTACCTGCCTCAAATCAGCTTATAAAGTCTGTTACCTTTAATAAACATCATTAAGAAAGGAATGCAGATTCTTATATGTAGTATCATGTGCCGAAAAAGTAAACACTAACTTAAGAGAGGTTAATTGTTTTCCAGTTGCATTACCAAGACGATTCTTGTACTTTTCAGTCCTATCAACTCTAATCCCCTTCTAGGAGCTAGGAATATTAGTGCAATGTTTTCCTGTCCAAGAAATTGCTTGGACACACTCATTTACTCTAAGTGTCAAAAAATTATGGCCAAAAAGAAAGGGTTTCCTTCCAATTTCAGTAGACTGCTTCCCATTTTACAGTAAGTGCTGAAATCTTGTCTTGGCCAGGAAAATACAGAATTGTTTCTCCCCACTATCTAGTTCTCTTATTTTTACTGAGGCTTGACATTTGCTCTGAATCCTAAGAGCCTGGCAGTAACCTCTGTTGCCATGGTTTACAAACGAGTCTTGCATTATCTTTAGTTCCAGTCAAGAAATAGAAACACTGCAGTTCCCAACTTTTGTTCATGCAGCTGCATCTAAGTGCAGACAGCGTTCCAGCACCTAATTATTTTTAAAGAGGGAAGATTGACAGTTTCATTCACACACTTACCTCCCTTGGCAGGTAACAACAAAGTCAACCAGTGAGTTTTCAGCTTGACTTTCTGTCATCTGGATGCTTGTCATCTGAATAATATTTACCTCAAGGATTCCCTCTGGGAGAGGAAACAGATGTCAATGGTAGGACACATGACAAGCTCTGAAGTCTGTGTGTGCAGAACCTCAAGTGTTTGGCTGATGCTCAGTTCAGGTCTTGTTTTCCATAACCTCCTCCCTCCCTTAGCACTCCTCTTGAAGGGTTTGAAAGCTGAGAAATTTTCCAGTGCTTTCCCTGTAAGGCTGCTCCTTTCTGCTCTGCTTTCTTTTTCCATTATTATTATTTACTTATTTATTTTACTAAATCACTTCCCCATCCCACTACCTGTGACTTCTGTGCAGGCCAAGGTCAATTCAACCTTATGTGACCCGCTCCTGGCCAGTATGCTTCAGGCGTGGCAGGTTCAGAAGCTGATGATACAGAAAGTGATACGGAGCACATCCCCACCAGCCATTTTCCAGCGCAAGTGCCTGGAGACACCAGGCATGGGGACAGCCATCAGCAGGCATTCAGACCAACGCCCAGCCTCACGTGTCTGAAACCAAGGGGCCATAACCTCTGCTGCTAGGTCCTGGCAGAGCGCATAAAGAAACCAAAGTCAGCCAGTTAGCTGTCTGTACATTAATCTTTAAAAATGTCAGCTAGGTCCAAGAGAAGGATCTTACTGTGGGTCTCACGTATTTGATAAAAGGGAGCCTAAATAAACATTATCTCTAGCATACATTGTTGTACATTATTAACCCCATTCCTCTGTTCAGGTGTTGACCCACGTCCTTACCTACGACAGAGATACCAGTTCTATAGTATCCATTTCTGTAAATATGGCAACCTCCATCAGGATTATCTTCCATTGACTCGACGGTGGTAGAGGAGTCTGAATTAGAAGATGCTCCGGTCGTTACTGTTGAGTTGAGGGAGAAAGAATAGATACGCAGCTTTAGAACAAGTTCTGCTTAGAGGTATTCTGAACATGGCCATATGTTTCAACTGCATTCATTACATAGGTCATTAGTGACTAGTTTGCAGCTGTGCAGTCATGTATGTGTCTGTATGGGATCATGGTAATAAGCCTTAAAGAAAACACACATGCCCAGCTGTAGAACCCTGGAGTGGCCTGGGTAGCCTCGCTCTAAAAGCCACCTTGCTAGTCACCCATCTCTGTGAAATAAAAGTGAGACTGCAAGGTATGATATAATTACACACTTCTTTAAAATTCCCAAATCAATTATAGAAGAAATCCAAAGGCCAATAAAAGGTTTAAAATGCTCTCTTTAAAAGCACGTATTTTCCCATTGCTCTACATTACAGCCAGTGGAAAAATGAAAAGGGGAAGTGGTGAAAATTACATCTTTCCTTTCATTTTTCATTCTCACTCAACATTTTGATAAAAGCACATATTAAAATTCTGAAATTTGAAAAATACAGCCACATTTACAATTTAATAGTAGTAGTAGTATAACTACCCAGGCTGAAACTGCAGGCCTTTTGCAAACCTTAAAACCCTCTGAGATGATAAACCAATGCTGAACATAATGAAAGTTATTCTGAAATATGATAGTGCATAAATTTTAAGTAGAAAAGCCATTCTGGGTTAATGCCATATGGAAATCCCATATTTTGGAATATGAGTAAGTTTTTTCTAGTTCAATCCAATATCATTTAATTTTGGCTGGAAGTTAATGCAAACCAGAAAGGAACTGGCTATAAGAATGTTCTGAAATACCTCTTTCTCACTTAAAATTTACATCCTACCTCAGAAGATGACCCTGAGCAGGCAAGGCTAAAACCACTTGACCTGGCATGGTAGAGGGTATAAAAAGAAATTTATATGTACTGCATATCCACCTGAAGACCTCTGTGTGCTGTCAGTGTGGTGGTAGAACTGGATGTGTAATGTGTTAAATGTGTAAGTGATGCCTACCATAAAATCATAGAAGCGTTTATGCGTATTGATTCTGTTTCTAAACCAATTTATAGAGGGTTTGCAGGGTCTTGCAATTCTTTCATTGATGACAGTAAAAATTCTAAAGATATGAACTTAAGGTATCAGAATTTAGAGTTTTAGCACAGCTCCTAGTATCACTGCTGTTCGATAAACTCTTACCTGCTGAGGGCAGTGGTGCAGTGGGTGTTACTGGCCTGCAAGGTACAGGTATAATGGCTTGGACAGTTAAATTCAGAGTGAAGTTTCCTTGCAGAGTATAGGTGTGAGATGTAGTGGAACTGCTGGGTACAAATAAGCCACTTCCATCTCCGAAGTTCCACTTGTAGGAGATGGCAGAATTATTAAGATAGTAGCTGGGATCATGGATCTTCACATCAAACGTGATTGGTGAGTCTTTGATAAAAATGGAGTCTGAGATGTTGCGGTCATGTTTTTGGAACATAGTCACAAATATTGGAATTTTGTCTGGAGGGGGAAAAAAAGGAAGTAAATAAATAAAGCATACATACCTGGCTGCAAATAACAAACAGGTCCAAAGTCCCTGAACAGCGAACAGTCAGAATGTGAGACATTAATATCTTTTAACCCAGGTTTCTACTTTAATTCGATTTACTGATCTGAGGAGTGAATGTCAGTAGGAAACCATTACCCAGAGAAGTATGGGAACAAATGAGGAATTACAGGCATCTGTGGAAGATTGCATTTCCTCTCATAAATCATTTTTCATTACAAAGTAGAGGTGTCACAACTGAGCTAGATACAAAGGTAAATTACACTACTCGAGGCAATTTACCAGAGATTCCACATTCATATTAAAAACCTTTCTCAGGGCAATGGCTTCTTTTCATGCCAGGTGATGCTTGTGCTGAATTCTTTTAACACCTAAACAACAAATACCCCCAGTATTTTATTACAGTTTATTCCAGCACGCTCACCTGTTACAACGTAAATGACACTTGCTTTTGCAATTGGAACGTATGCTGAGTGCCCTCTCCTGTAAATGGATACCGCCATCGTGTGTTTGCCAAGAGTGATATTTGCTGTGTTGACTGAAAACATTGCTGAAGATCGTCCAGTTGTTTGGTAGTACTGACCTGAAACAGAACATGAACTTACATGTTTTCCCCTTTAGCCTAGCTACAAGTTGTTTTAAGAGAAGGAATATCTCTCTGAATCTTGGATTGTCTAAATCAAAATTAATAGTTTAGAATTGTCTTTCAGTTATCTGGCAGGTGTTTTTGGAGGACTGAATACTTTTACAATGTGTTTACTCCCATTGTTTCTGTGTTTTTTCGAAGCTGTCAGAAAGATGTCCCAAATTTCACTGATCTAAGAAAAATTTGCCAAAGCGTCTACATCTTTCCAAAGCAATTACATTACATTAAATCATTAGGATTATGTAGTGGATGGTGTTACCTCTTAGGCATTTTAAGTGATCTTGTGTTTGTACGCTTTCAGTGTAGCAAGAAGATACAATACCTCTTGCTTCATAACCTAGAGCCCTTTGTATACATTTGCTTATTTGTCTTTGTAACAGCTGATTAAGGTAGGTAAATAGTATCACCTCTACGTAAAATTTGGGACATTATTATTATTACTTATGCTGATACTGATGATAATACTGATTTAGCCAAGCTAACTTAGGATACTAAGATTTAGTATGTAGCCAATGTCAGGAATAGCCCAAGTGTTACATACTCAGGAGCTGGAAACACTGAAAATCAGCATCTGTGACCAGATCAGTACCACGCAGTCAGTGGCAGTTTTCACCTCCCCAGAGGCAAGAAGTGCTGCACCATTAAACTGATCTGAAGATATACAGCGCTATGGTCTCTCTTAAATTTAAGAATCTGAAGTGGCAGTGAGCGGTCAACAAATCATCTGACTGACCTGCTCAGACCCTCTGTTTTCCTAGGAAAGGATCTTGAGTACTACTGAAAGGAAATTAATTTTCTTCAGTGGTAGTACTGTGAATGCCGATTTAAAGAGAATCTCCTGGTAATCCGTGATTTCCAGACTGAGCAGCTGATGGCCTCTCTGGAAAGCGGAGAATGAATTCCACTCAAGAGCATGGAACCCTTTTAAAAGGACTTTTAATAAAACATACTCGACAAACAAGTTAGTGTGTGAATGTAAGTTTGCAGCGTCAGCCAAACCAAGGGATGTGTTGCAGTACTAACCAAACGTGTGAAACACGTAGACAAAGTTCCTTCTCCGCCAGCCTGGGTAGTAAGGGAAGGGTCTCCCATCTGGGAATACATTATGGCTGTAGTTGCTTGTGCAGTTTCCCCAGCCACAGTTGTCAATCCATTCAGTCCAGTTGTAGACATAGATTTGCTGATCCTGGGAAGTTGGAGGATCCTGGGAAGCTGGAGGATCTAAGTGTAGAAATAGGACATGTTCCCGGTCAACTGAGAAATGTGCAGAAAGTCAGGAAACAGAAGGCAGACACCCCAGGTTAGAGCAGTTATTGCGCTTAAGCAATAGGTTAAGTGGGGAATTTTTAGACTGACATTCGTTTTTTCTAAGATTGTGCTTTGTTTGGTTTCTAATGTAAACACCAAATTGTTTTGGCTTGGTGTTGTTTAATTTAGAAGCTTAAAAAATTTTACTGTCTCATGGGCCAGACACAATTTAAAATTGCTTGCCCAAAACTTGCTATCGACTACACAGGACGCTACTGTTTCACTGGAGTTAGTGGGGCTACCTGAACATTTGGCAAGCAGAATCTAAAATTTTAAGTAGAAATAGCAGCTGTGGAAGCACTGTGAGGAAGTGACTTAGTTTGTTTTGTCAGAAAAGTTTTCTATGGCACCTTTAAATAACTTAGACATGAATTTCAGTTCCTTTCTGAATAATAAGAAGACAGTTTCCTTCCCCAAACGGCACAACAGATATTAAGTAGAGAATGGATATCAGCAGTTAACAAAACATTAGACAGTCAAAAAGTAGAACTCAGGCTGACAAGAAATTTGCTCATACGCCTTGAAATGAAAATTACTTTGATCAGTAAAAAAATTTGTTGAACATTTATGAATTCAGAGGAAGAAAGGTATAACAGCCTGTTTCACTCTAGATCCAGCAGCTTCAAACATTGGAATTAGGATAGATTTTTTGATCCGCATAACAGTAGATAAGATGAAAAAAGGTGATTCTCTGATGAAAAGATTGCTTGATTTTTAAATGTTTGTTAGTTTGTTTGTTTTTAGGTCTTAAAATGTGGGAATGTGAGATTTACTCTTTTTGAGGGTTTTTCAAGATGCAGTTGATGGTTAGTGAGTTCTACAATTCCTAGTTGAAAAAAAAATCTCAATTTTATAAATTGACAGCTTTATAAATTTGGAAGAAAACAGTGTGACTGTGCAACCTTGTGACTGAGCTGAAAAGCAGTAACAGTTTTGTTAGGAAGCCAAATTAACATCACTGTTTCGGGAAGGCAATTTTATAGTGAAGGCAAATCTTAAATTACCTGGTCATTATATATAGCAGGTGCAGAACAGTAAAAATACCACAGTGATCTTCTGAGGAAAGAAACTGGTGTGGCACAGGTTAGACACCAGTATAGTTATCAGATAAAAGCAACACGGCTGTTGTGCATAGGGTGCGCCTCTGATGTTTTCAAAGATTCGTGACATGTTCACACCAGCACCACAGTCAGACGTGTGTGTATAGTGCAGGGAGATTGCTGTTACCTACCCTGGGTGCAGTTTCTTTTGTATATTATGTTGCCATCATTATCTTCTTTCTGGCACTTGGGAAACTGGAGAGTCACAACAAAGGTCACGTTGGATCCTACCAGTGCTGGGCTATCACTGTCCAATTTGGCTGTCACCCTTCCGCCTGTAGAAAAGAAAATTGGTCTTCACTGCAGTAAAGGATGCATCAGAGCAGCAGCTACCTTCAACTGTGCAGTATTTACATTAGAAATGCTTTATTGATTCCTCTGTTTCAAGGGGTTTTGTGCTCCTGAGTCACTTGCACTCTTATCAAAACCCCAACTTAGAACAATCAGAGGGACTCATCATATCCCTGCACGTCACTTACTGTCATTCATTTCCTTCTTAGAGCTAAGAATATGGATTTTTTTACACATGGGGGTCAATATATTCCAAAGGAGAATATTTTTGTTTCTCCCCAGGGATGCAGCCTTTACACCTCAGCTCAGACTAGGTGATAAAAAGGGTCTTCACCAAAGTTGTCAAACTGAAGCCCACGATGCCCTACTGAGGTAGCAGTTGAAGCTACCTGTCCTCTAGGGCATGTTTCAAATAATGGATTGTCCTACAGCCCTGGTCATCAATACTTCTTAATAAGTATTAATGTCTGAGACTATGAGTCATGGGAAAGCATTTACTGTAACAACTCACTGTTCTGCTTCCTCAGACAACGTACTGGGAATGGTATCAAAGCCAATCGTCTCTAATTTGCTATTCCTTGCAGCAGTGGTGGATATTGCACCTATGAAAAAGCACTATAGCACTTGCACTCTTCAGTGAGGTGGATTTTCTGGCCAATTTTCTCAGTGTCTTTGAAATGCATATGTGCGATCACCTTTCCAGCAGTCCTTCCATCTCGGATCTCCTTCTTCCCAGAAAGGATAAAGCTTTTCATTCCATTTATTCTGATCACTAGACCAGCCTTGTAGCTTCTTGTAGGATGTGACAGGAGAAGTTCTTCCATGGCTCAGCACATCTTGAAACCCTAGAGAGAAAAATGAACATGCAATGTAATAGCATTTTCCCTACCACCCTATAAAGACATTGCTCTTGTGCTGAACAGCCTTCTTATTACGACTATATTCTTGTACTGATTAGAAAACTCTTCACCAGTAGAAAGTTACAGAATTTTATCATCGCAGCTATAAACACTTACATCAACTATAACCAACATAAAGACAATTCCACCACTGACAGACTGACATTTTTCTACTTGCACTATTGCAAGCTTTCCAGAGAAAGAATAAGAAGGTTTACAACATTTTGACCATATCAGAGCAATTGTTTGTATGAATGGACATAACCCTGCAACAATCAGGCTAGTTGTACAGAGGTTGCTTGATTGCTGACTGCTTTGTGCTTGCCTGGTAATAAATCTATGAGTAAGAGGCTAACAGGATAAATTCACTCTGTGTCTGAGTTGTGCTCTGGTGGAAGTTATGCCAGGAATTAATTTTGACCAGTGAAGCTTTTTTGGTGAGTTGGCTGGTGGTTTGGGTGGGAGGGGTGGAACCAATTGTAACAGAAGCTGGTATTTCCAGAAAAGGAAATTTAGAGCTGAATAGTAAATTCAATGTGTTTATAATATAACAACAAAAACATACTACTTTCATGCCTATTACTTTAAAATGGCTCAGATATTAAATAACTTTAATAACCTCTTTCTTCTCATATTACTACAAATGATGGGCTCAAACTTTTCCCAGGCCTTCTAGGATCCCTTTTTCTGTCACAAAGTACACATAATGAAAGGCAAAGTAAATATCCAAGTAACCTGTAGGAACATGTCAACCACTGTAGGATGCCATAAAAATATGTTCTTAAGTAGGCTCATAGGCAGAGTTCCATTAAAGCCTGGGGGCTTTAAACAACTCTGTCATGTTAATGAGGTAACTGCTGGGCATGCCATTCTGTCACAACATCAAGGGAGTTAGGATTTGTGCTTTTCATAGCTTTATTTTAAAGGCAGCTGATGCTGAATGCTTCTGAGATTTATACCCAAGTGCAACAAAGAGCTGGATGACTTCAAGGAAAATGCAGAGACCTGTAAGAAGGGCAAGAATGGCCCCATGCGCTGTATGAAACTGTCTGTGTTGGAATTTCTCCAGGTTTTGGAAAAGGCACAGAGCAGGTGTAGCCAGTCTAAGCACGGTCTTTATGGGCACGTGACTCCTAATTTTACTGCAAGGGAGAACCAGAGAAAAAACACTGAAGAAGAGGCAGGAGCTGCTTTCTTTTGAGGTTTTATTGCCCGGTGAGATTTCTGCTGGGCAGGAAGGACATCCCTTGGCCAGTCCCATCTCAATGGTCACTCTGAACTGATGCTGGTAGCTCTCTTCTCCAGTCTTGAGGACTGAAAGGTTCGAGGGAAAGAACAGATTTTGCACTCAGACATATTCTCCCATGGTCTTTTGCCCTACAGGAACTCCCCACAGTCTCACTTAAATCACTTGAATCAAGCCTTTCCTGCAGATTTAATAGATTTTGATGTGAGCAAAGCATAACATCATGACTGGTATTTACTTAATGGCCTGTATCACATGCTGTATTGTTTTCAGTCTTGGTCAGAAGAAGAGTTGAGTAATGTTGTCCTTCAGAAACTTTTCTCAGGAAAAAACCAGATTAGCAACTATGAAAGTATTTCACAAAGGCTTATCAAGTTCAATTACATTTTAAGTCATTAAATTAATGTGTCATCTTATTTGAAAGTAAGTGGCTAGGGATTTTTCCAAATTTCTTTTTCCCATTCTCTTTGATTTTATCTAAAAATTAATTAATAAAAATGTTTTGATTTTGTCTGATCAAAACATTTCAATCATTGTTTTTTTCCCAAATGCTCAATTTATCAAAAAGAGCTGGAGCACTTTTAATTTTATAAATGCTTTTAATTTTGAATTTTCAATAACAATCCTTGAATTCAGAAGTAATTTTCTTGTCCAGCTTTGGTAATAACTGTGGTCACTGCTTCTAAATCACAAGCTCCTTAGGCATTTCTATGCCTCCCTGATGTGCTTTGTTTATTTCAATCGAATATAAAACATTTCACAAGCTTCAGGACAAGACAAAGACATTTTTTCAGATGAGCAAAGACTTCAGCACTAGTTTCTCTAACACATGGAACTGAAGATTTTCAGTTGCTGAATTTAAAGGAACAAAAAGCTTTAATGTATTTCTTCTTTAACAATGAAAAACACTCAAGAACAGATGTTGGTCATAACCAAAATTAGAGCAATTCAGTTCAAAATAGACAGAGTAATATTACACTCCAAGGAAATGATTACTGTAATGGTTTTGGTGAGGTGATCATAGGAGAAAAGATCTTATACTCTGATTGACTTTCTTCTTTCTCGTTCTGGTTTTCATTTTGGTGAAAAATGTAGCAAAGACAAGAAGTTCAGCATTTCCTGTGATAGTGTGTTAGCCATGAAAGAGAGAACGAAAGCCGATGTTAGAACAACAGCAATAAAAAGATGGCCCAGCGAAAGAGGATGAAAGTGTATTAGAAGTAAAAAGGCTGATGTTACGGCCAAGCTAAGAAGACAGAAAATAATGTAAACTCTCTCAAGTTACATGTAGAAACCTAATAAAGCAGGACAAAAAAGAATTTGAGGAACAACTTGCAAAAACATAAAAACTACTAATTAATCTTTTTTTCAAATACAGAAGTAGTGGAAAGCTTGCCAGAAAGTCTGCGAGGCCAAAAGATTATGTAGATATAAAAGAAGCATTCAGGGAAGATAAAGGACGAAAGTCAAATACATTAGTTTACATTTTCATTCACAAAGGAGGAGCATAAGAGGTTTCTGTGCTAGAATTTTCCTTTACAATGTTGGAGAATCTCTCTCTAACGGAAGTGTTGGCACAAAAAAATAATTATAGTGCAAATCAACAAAATGAAGAAGTTGTCTTGATTGGGTGGCTCAAAAAGTCTGGAAGTTATTCAAGAGTGAAATAAACGAGCTATTAACCATAGCGTGTAACATCTTGCTTAAAACTGCTTCAGTGGCCAAGAAACAAAAGTTGGCAAATGCGATGACAGTTTTTAAAAACACTTCCAGGGAAGATTTAGTTAGGATTACAAAAAGTTTGAGGCTCAAATTGGAGAAGCTGGTAGAAACAGCAGTGAAGAGCAGTATTAGCAGATATTAGTGGATTAATATGATATGCCGTAAAAGGAGTGCATTCCTCACAAATATATTCGAGTTTCGCTGAGGGAGCCAGAGAGCATGGGAACAAGGCTGACCTGCTTATTATAGTCTGCTTGAGTTCCAGACAGCATTTGATGAGGTCCCTCGCTAAAGGCACATAAAAGAACTAAGTTACCATGGGATAAGAATGAAGGATTTCACGTGAATAAATAATCGGTTAGGATATATGAACCAAAAGTTATGAATAAGTGGCCAGTTTTCTCAATTGTTGAAATAATTTAAAATGTTCATAATCTGGAAAACAGAGGTAAACAGTAAAGTTCTTTAATCTGCTGAAGACAGTGTCTTAAAGTAGTAGAGGGGAGGACTGTATGAGACTCAATGACTCAAGAATAAAACCATATGAAATTCAGCATAGTTTAATGTAACTTTACTTACAGAACGAGGGGCTCTAAACTAGCTATTGCCACTCAGAAATGAGATCTCATAGCTGTACAGTTTTGAGTGCAGTGCTCATTGGTAGTTGAAAAACTAGGAAAAGGCTAGATAGAGAACGAAGATGAAAATGTCATTACAGCATTGTATAATTCCATGTGTATTCATGTCTTGTATAATTCCATGTGTATGCTGCTCTGTTCTCTGCAGCTCAAGCAGGGTATAAGAGAACTGAAAAAATACAGAGAAAGGTGGCGAGGATGCTACGAAGGGATAGAACTGGTTTCCATATGAGGAACAGCTAAATAGTCTGTGTCTTGAGACTGGAGAAGAGGTGACAGAGGAGAATATAAAAACAGAATCACGAACAGCATGGAGGAAGAAGCAATTGTCACTATTTCTGGAAGTACAAAAGTTAAGGAGAATCAAATGAAACCAGCAGGTTACAGGTTCTAAGCGCATAAAAGATATTTCTTCATGTAAGGCACAGTTAAGGTGTGAAATTTCTTGCTGGCAGGATGTTGTGTGTGCCAAAAATTTACACGGGTTGCAATCAAAACCCAAGTGCATGAACAGATGGAAGAAAAGTCCAGTAAAAACTGTTAAATACAATGACTCTGCATCTGACAGATCATCAGAGGCTGGGAAAGTGTCCTGAGTAAATACCAGTATACATTTGCCCAGTTATACACCCATTACTGTCTCCCATTGGAGACAGGTAGAAGGCTCAGCTGGACCTCAGCTTTTAAGGTCTTCGGTTTCCTTACTGTAGATTCTGGAATTTGAGCCTAAAATCCCATTTCTGGGTTCCCAGCCCTGAGCTCAGGGAGTCGACCTAAGACTTGAGTCAAGCTGGGAGCTCGTAAAGAAGCAGAGGACCAGCCCAGTGCCTGCCCACCATGGCTTGAGGATCTAATTCCTTGATTGGGCTCCCTGAGCTTGGGGATCCACAGGTCTGGGTGTCCAGGCGGGAAGCACTGCCTCTGACCTGGCCTCTCCCAGCCACAGCTGAGCTGAGCAAACTGGGAGAAGTCCATTCTGCATCTGCCTTCTTAGCCATGCTTGAGCTGGGGAAATATTGTTAGAAATGTGTTGAAATGAGCCAAGGCTTAGCTCCGGTCGGCTCTATGTATCTGTGGAGCGCGCGAAATAGACAACTGAACAGCTCTCGGCATATTTCTCCAGCTCAGGTGACATTTCTACCCAGAGCCAGGGAACCCTGAGGTGGAGCTAGCTGTTGCCTACTGGTTCCCAAGCACAGCTCCAGCAACCGCTGCACGTGCAAGGAGCAGCCATTTTTACCGCACTGGCTCGGGATGTTGAGCCCGCGGAGGCAGGGAGAGAGGACAGAGTGAAGGGAGCACTCACGTGTGGTGGCAGCACACAGCACCGCTTCGGCCAGGAGCAGGAATCCGACGTGGCGGTGAACACCGCTCATGGTGCCGCAGACCCTGCGTCGGCTCCGCGCGCGCAGAGGAGCAGAGGGTGCCCGGTGCCTGCACACGGTAACTCCTCCGGTCCCCACTGAGAAGTGAGAATGAAGTTTCTCTGCTGCTCTGCTCTCCGATTAAATGAAGGGCCCCAGGACTCATCATGTGATGGAATTAAGCAAAGATGCATGATTTTGTCTTCAGCTTCTTTCAGCTCATGTGCTTATGACTCACTCCCTTTGCTTTCAGCATTCCCTGGGATTTCTGAGACCTGTTTAGAGCCACACCATTTACCTCGCAGGCATTTTTATACTAGTTTTGCACCATGATCAATTTTTGTATTTAATTTGTTTTTAAATTAGGAATGTTTATATCCAGAAATCCAAATTAACTCTTGCCCCAGCCTGATTTGCAAATGTTACTGCAACAGCTCACTGCATTTGATGGACCCGTCACTACTTAACCATGTGTCTCTCCCCACATGCTGGGCAACAACTGTAAACTAAGCGGAGACCGGCCAATTCTAACACATCCCTGGACTTGTCTCCTTGTTAAGGAGAACGTTATTTAACCATTTAGCGGGCACATGCGTGTACCATCCGACCACGGTTGCACAATACGATGTGCCCATGGTTAGAGGTGTAATCACAGACCATATGTAGTGCTGGCCAGTCAATATCTAGCTCACAAGTTGCCATGACCTACACACAGACAAGTAATTCATTGTATATACTTAATGGTTTGTAGAGATAAAGGAAAAACAGACGTTGCTGCCCAACCTAATAATGAGGTGTAACCAATGGTTCAGGAGGAGTAGGGTAATACAGGCAGATTGGCAAACACTGCACTTAGTGGTTCAAATTCAGGTTCAACATGCTTCACCAGCCCAGGTGTTCTTCTGCAGGCAGTGCAGCAACTGAATTTTGCTGCACCCGTGGCAGCCTCATGAAGTTTCTTGCTTTTGTTTGCAGCAAAGAACAAGCTTTGGTGAGATGACATGGCATAGAAGTAAGTATGGTCGTCAAGGCAGGAGTTCAGTGGTGGTTTCAGTGATCCCAAAGTATAGCACTAGCAAGTGAGACACTGGCTAGCCAGAAACCAGCAAGTTGGGCAACACTAAACCATTTTTATGTTGGGCAGGGCAGGTGGAAGTCCGTAAGTCCGAGGCACTGTCAACAGAATGAAGAGATTGCCCAATGGAAAGAGATTTTAGAACTGTAACTACTTATAATTTTTTTTTATTATTTGTTCTTAGTTTCTTCCATTTTTTTAGCATTTTCTATTAGCTATGTATTGTCACTACCCAGAGCACCCCAGCCAGCATTTCTCTCAGTAACGCAGGCTCTGATGTCCAGTCCATCTTGCATATGTAGATTCCATCCTTCAGCACCCTCCTGGCTGGAGCCAACCCTGCCTCCTACTGCCTGCCGAGGAAAAGGGTGAAGGCAATAGTCTTAGGGATACCAGACTTGTTTAAACTAAGCCCTCATTATCTGGCAGAAAGGAGAGGGAGCATAAATCAAAGTCAAAGCTGTGACTGACTATGCAAAAAAATCATATGACTGCAGCGTCCTCATGTGATTGTTGCTTTTTTGTTGTTATTAAATCAACTACATTCTCAGTTGAAATGTCAGGTTTCGAAGCCATTCACAATTATTTTTTAAACCATGTGGGACATTAACTTTAATTGCACTCCTTTGTTTCCAGGTTGTTGATCCTAGAAGTGAAAAGTGACCTTCAAACACTGTGTTTCAGCACTGAGGGCCTGATCCAAAGTCTGCTGGGGGGAAAGGAGGTTTGAACGCTGGTTCCCAACAGGGTTTTGAGAACCTCCAGAGGAAAACTGCTGACAACAAATGCCTGTTAATTAAAAACAAAAATTTATCAGCCTAAAAACAATAAAGTTGGTTAGGATGGAGATTTTTGCCGTGTTATTTGATACATGAAATTGTTACATAAATATTGAGTGACACTCTCAATAAGGGCCAGCTGGTGGAAATTACTAAACACGTTGTAAATAGACTTCAGGGGCGCTGAGGATCAGGCCTGTGGTTAGAGGAATCCAAACCCACCCGGGCTGGGGTAATGACTAAAAGGTGGCCGAACTGTGACGCTCCGGTCCTTCGTGTTCTCCCTCCTCAGCTCTTGGGCCTTAGACTACACATTCCTGGAGGGCTGACACAGAAAATGTTTGGATCCGCTTGTGCTGTGGTTGCAGCCAACAGCGTTACCAAGAAAAGAGGAGAGGAGAAAGCCGTATAAGAAGGGAAGAAAGAGCTAGGAGGAACAGAGATGTGAAGAGAAGAATAAAAAAGCCAAGGAAAATTATGAGAAGTGAAGACTGAAGGGACCATCTGAAAACTGAGCTGACTTCTCCAAGTGTCCCAGCTGTAGCTGACTATGTCTGAAAATGAGTCCATCTGAAACACTGAAGAGTTGCTTGAAACCGGTTGATCATCACCACATCTTAAATTAACTTTATAGTTTTTACATTATTAGTCTTGGTCTCTGAGAAACAGCTTCGCAGTTAAAACAACTGAACTGAATTGTGCTGCTGTAAAGGAGAAAAGATTTAAAATATATCCTAAATATTCTCCTAGCAAAGAAACACACATTCAGAGGGATTTAGGGCTTAATCTGACAAAGAAGTGGGTGGGTAGGAAGTGCTTGGTACTTCACAGCTTTAGCGCCTCAGTTATTAAAACTCATTGAGGAGATACACATCTCTGCTACCTGAAGGCCTGTCAGATGACAGGGTGTGAGCACATCATGTGTACCTGCATGTCTAGACTGCGACAGAGCTGGCACGCTCGCACCGCTATCATACCACCATCGCCGCAACACAAGTACAGGAGTTGTTAATCACCGCTCACAGGAACTTTAAAAAAAAAGGAGGAAAAAAAAAAAAAAAAAAAAAGAAGGGATTTGAAGAATGAACTTGACTTTTGGACAAGCCAGCAAAGGAAAATGAGACGATCTTGTTTTGGCAACCAGGTACTTTTAGGTAAATGCTGTCCGCCATTACCAGTGGTCTCTCGAGGGAACTCTGCTTAAGGCGGGACAAATTCCCTTTCTGGGAAGCAATCATCTGTGTCTCACTTCACATGGGGCAGTGGCCATCAGCTGACTGAACCGAGCATGTAAACAAAGCTACGTTAGCAGTCTGCAGTCTTTCTTGTGGTACAGGGGGGGAAAAAGCTCTGCAAAAGCTCCTGATCAGTTTATGTCACCATCCAGCTCAGTTTGTCACTGAAAAACAAATTAACCCTTGCAGCTGGACAAACAGGCTTTTAGTAATTCCACCATCTTCATTTTTCACTTTTGTGGTAGCTACGCATTTTACCATTTTTATGGGAAGGTATTTCCTTGGAGTCATACTTCCTCCAAATTCCTGTGTTGGGGTTGATGTTTTCCAAACGTGGCACTTGACCACAGCATATAATTCTGGATATTTTTTGGTGATAAAAGTCATTATTGGCCTGATTTCCTCTAGAGGGAAGGCTCGAATGAGCACACCACCTCTCCGCCTTTTTAGTGGTGTCTCTATGTTGGTCCCTCCCTACGAACGCTGAACTCACTGCTCAGTCACAGCCACGTGTGTGACAGAGTGCCCTGAAACACCTCATGAAAGCAGCTGGTGGGGAAGGTAGGGGAACCCAAGAAATCGTCTGCAGCGCTTTGACATCAGCAAATCCTCACGAGAGCTCAGCCTTGAGATACAGACCCACAGAGCGCCCTGGTCCACTCATCCCCCACAGGTGGACTTGGCTTCCCTGCCCATGGGAGTTCTCACTAATTTGTGCAGATGACCAGCAGCTGAAGACAAAGCATGATAACAGATAACCGACCCTCCAGACCATACCACGCATCTTTTTTTTTTTAAGGTGTGTAAACAAAGCAAGTTTATTCAATGTCTCCAGGCAGGTGTTGGGGTTTTTTTGACTATGGTGTCAGTGCAAGGAGGAGGTGTGGTATCCTGGTAGTCCCAGTGCTCTGCTGCCGTAGCCCATGGTCTTCTGAAGGCCTCTGTAAGCTTCTGGCTTGCCCTGTGTGCACCTCAGCTGACCCACTTGCAGTTTTGAAGCTGACACATTCATTTACAGTCTGGACATTGGTTTTACTGTACTACTTTTCTCATACTGATTTAATGAACTGTTAGTTAAGTGGTTTACATTCACAATGATTCATCAAGGCACAGTCCCCTTCCAATCAGGAGAGTAGATAATTGCTGTGAAAGTGCATGATTATGACTGTGGGAGACCCATATTTTACATCATATTATAATGAAATCCATTCGGGCCTCCCTGTTGCTCAAAGAGGTTTTAAAAGATAGATTTTGTATCATTCAGCTCAAGAGAGCAACCAAATTATTGCTGAAAAGTTCTGTTTTCTCTAAAGACATTCATTGATATTTTGGCTAGGAAAAAGAGAAAATTTTCTTCAAAGAAAGTAATTCAGGAACAATCAAACGAGCAAAACCCAACCAAAAAGAGAATATACTTAACAAGAACATCTGCTGTGAGGTCATTTTGGTGGGAGGACACTGAAGGAGAAGTAGTCTCACAGCCAAAGTCTGCTCCTTTAAAGCTTTTCTAAGAAACAATATAAACTGAATATACTCAGTTGTACCTTATTCCCTGTATTTGCTATGTTTCACTTATTATGGGCTGGGGATAAGAGTTCAGCACAGAAGCACGGTTGTTTTGTGGTCCAGTGAAATTGCCTTGACTGCTCAAGACATAACCTCAGCACTTCCCTGAAATAGGAGTCAGAATAAATGAAAATGCTGGCAGCTGAACTTTAGCATAACATACTCTTTAATGTGTTAACAGCAAGAATACGGGCAAAATTCTGCATTTTTTGGACTGTATTCCCACTGACTCATGGCATTAATTCAGACAGTAACCTCTTCCTTAGAGGCTAGACCCAAGCAGTGAATATACAGGCAGCAGAGAGGGGAGAAAAAAGGTGAATATATTATATAGCAACCAGCTTTCTACCTAGAAGCCCAGTTTAGATAGTACCATTTAGGGCATAAAAGGAAGGCAAGCTCTGAGCAAGAGGAGCTGTTGTGCTCATAGTGATGTGTTGCTGTCACCCTAGGATCCACCTGGATCCTCCTTCTGTGGCTGACAGCATTGAGGAGGACTCGTTTGGGGGCCTGGAGGGAAATAGAAGGAAAAAGGTCTTACGGGTTTTGGTTTGGTTTGGGTTTTTCCAAATTTACCTGCTGCCACTTGCACAGAGTGGTGACGGCTTGCTGGGACCATGGGTTAACCGGTGAGGCGCAGGAGGAGCAGTCTGGTTGTGCCGTAACTTGCCCGCTCCCCCATGCACGCGTGCATCACCACGTCGACTCGTCTTGGGCTGCTGCAGAGCAGCGGGTGGCAGGGTCAGGCCCTGAGGTCGCAATATGGCGCTGGCAGGGGAGGGGAGGAGGTCCAGGCTGGTAAGGCAGCTGTGCAGCCCCCAGCTCAGCATGGGTTACTGCCCCGGCCCTCCGACGCACGGCTGGAGGGGCTCCTGCTTGCAAAAGCTTTAAGAGGAACTGCTGTTTTTCTTTCACTGGGAGAAAAGTATATTTTTAATGCCCTGTTCCCAAATGCATTACATAATAATCTTTAACAGTTCTGATCACATGTGGGCAGGGAAATATGTCATTACATATATTAAATATATAGGAGTTAGTCTTCTGAGTTTGTCTTAAACACCAATAGCCTTTATTTATATTCTCTGATAGGAACAGTAAATCTGCACTGATACTGTTTTAAATCTGCATTGGAATATGGATATTTTATTTCAACTTTCTTTGCCAGTACTGGAAAATCTAACATAACTTTATTGTGTTACTGTATGAGAACCAAAAAATTGATTTAATACAGCAGCCTACTTGCAATCCCTGGCTTAAGTGAAATGTTAAGGGTAAAATCGCTCTGTCTAGCATGTGTAATACCCTGATCACCAGAGCTATGAGCCCTGCACGGGAAATACTATATGACTTGATAAGAATCATTACAGAAAATGTGTGTGCATCATGTAACAGAAAAATCTGGTTCTTAGATCTATAGTTTAAATTGTCTCTCCTAAAAGAGCAAAATAGCTTAACAAATCTCCCCTCAGCCATGCTGCTTAATTGCAGCTGCACGCCAGGGGTCTGGAAGGAGGAGAAAGCTCTTCCGTGCCTAACACAAGGGGTTACATTTTCACTGCAAATGGTTCAGTTCTGCTGCACGTGGAAAGAAGTTGAACAGTTATAAAAATAATTCAGATCCAATGTAAGATAGTTGCAGTTCTTCTCAGTAAAGGATATTAGATCCAATTTGAATAGTCTGGATTTAAGCCTGTACTGCAAGTGTCTGATATCAAAGTATAAAAAATGGAATAGTCCTGAAGAAAAGAAAATAAAGAGATGAGAGGCATAAGTGAAGAGGAGGAAAATGGCTTGTACATTCAGACCTCTATAAGTTTACATTGATTTTTCATGCTGCAGTTGTGGTGAGTGGTGTTCAGGTGAAAGCAAAAAATTATGTTTTTATGAAATAAGAACAAAATGATAAAATGAAAATAGAGATCATTTGATCTCTTAGTTACCAATTGTTTGCTACATTTCCGAGTACCTAGTTCTCCTATTATTACACAATACAAAAGAACTTTCAGCAAGAAAAACTGGTTATTGAATGGTGCTTTGTAGAATGAAAAATAAAAACATAAGAAAAATCAGCATTTGCTAAGACATAGACACCAAGGAAACTCAAGTTGTAAATCATTCTTCACTGAGCAATTTTCTTAACAGTCCAACCTCTGTGGATGTTCTGATAACAAATAAAAACTACATCAGATGTGTGCTGAGGACTAATTGATTACTAATGCATTTCCATGTATTTGAATTTTATTCAAATCAAGAAGTTTAATCAAGATGTTGACAAGTGTAAAGAAATGTAATATACAGCCCAAACGGCTATATTTATTTTATTTAGAACATAATGGGAAGTCAGAGCTCCTTTACCTTGTCACAGTGTTTGTTGTCTAGGATGAAATTCGAAAGTCTGAAGCTGGGAGCAAACTTGATGAAGCTGCTTACCTGTTTTGGCAGCGGAATTACTAGATTTCACCCAGATACGCATTTATGTTCCCTTCCCCTTCTGTGCCCCTATGCTTTTACTTGGCACCTACAAATGTTTACATTTTTAGGCAGAAATAGTCTACTGAGTAGTAAAACTCAGCTGGAGGTCATTGATCAGTGAAAATGAGCAAATGAACCTCGCGGTGAGAGCACCAACTGATGCCGTTAGCTGCGGTGATGTTGCTGCTTGGCAGCAGGGTGAGAAGGGTAAATAGCGTCGCTGAGGCACCGTGTCACCGGGCTGGAGCGCTGGCAGCAGCAGCCGCTTTTCGGCTCAGTGTTTTGCATGGATATGGTTTTCACCCATACCTCAGAAGAAATTCAGCTCTGGGTTCTGGCAGATGTCTTTAACTGTAAGATGTCTCAAAATTGTCTCGTTAAACCACAGCTGAACCATCAGAACAGTGAGATCAGTTTGTTTGCTTTAATTTTTTGCTTAACACTTAGCACGAAAGTGACATGCATATCTCCCTGTCTAACTGAAGCAAGATAAAAAGCTTCATAGTAAATGCACAGGGCCATGTGACTGAGGAGAAAAGGTAGAGAGATTTTTCAGAAAGAAAATGTTAAAAACATCACTACTCTCTGGCAGTGCTTTGCAGAGAGTCTGTAAGACAGGGTTCTTCATCATCCTCTCCATCTCAGCCGTCCAAACAGCGAGAGGGAAAACACGATGAGGTGGGGTGTTCAAAACATCTCCTGCAGCTGGGAAAAGATGCATGAACATGAAGAAGGAGATTCTGCTGCCACTCTGCTCTTTGGGTAAATAACTTACTTTGCTTTCTACGAGTAAAGCAGGAAAATCAAGAGGAGGGAGCGTTAGTAATACTTCAAGCAAAATGAGGGCTGCAAGCTTAACAATACGCAAAACCACCATGCAGCTGTGTAAGTAATTATCAACAACGACCATCAGTGCTCTGCCCGCTGCGCTGAGGAATAGCAGCGTGTTCCTGACCCCGTACATCCCCCCAGCACCTCTAATACCCTGTTAAGGACTCGTGCTCGCAGTGATTGAAAATGTTTGAAGGCAACTTTGATTTATTTCTTTAATTCGTATGAAATGGGAAGGTTCTGAGAGAAAGTGCTTGAAGATGACATTTTGGTTCAGTGGAGCAGCCCACCAAAATGTCATAAACCAGCTCCCCTTCCCTCTGGATAACCCAGCATGGTCTTCCCGGGAGCTAACACAGTCTTTCCCCGAGACGGACGCTACACTGACAACTGCTCCTCTGTTTAAGCAGCTAAAAACGCTTCTGGCTATTTAAATTCGGTGCAAAATTATATGAAAATCACAAAGTATTTCATTAAGAATTTAGTGCCAGGTCTTCAAGGCTCTTAGAATTACAGCAACTATAAATAAAACAAGTAAGGAACAAACTGCATTATGAATTTTTTGAAGTCAAATGTAGCAAGGCTTAAGGACACTATTTGAGTATGTTGAAAGACACAGGGAGGACATTTACACTGTTCCATAGTCACATGCTTTAGACATCAGGTGACATTTGTTGGAAAACTTCAAGATGGTGTGTTCATGCAGATAAGAGTGAAAAGCCCCAGAAAATCAATCTTCTTGAAATTTTTGCTCAAATGACAGAACCTGCCTCTTCATCACAACTCCGTACTGAAAGCAGAGGCGCGTGCAGACTGTCTTTTATTTATCTACAATATGGTTTGTAGTTTTCATTCCTAGAGTATTTGAATGCTTTTCATGTGTTTTCAGATTAAGCAGAACTCTCTCTCATAATGTATTTGTATTATTATTAAATAAAAAAAAAAGTTTCAGGTTATCTACAACAGAAGAAAGGTGATTTCCTGTTGGGTGGGGACCACCAAATTATCCAGAGCTTTGAGATGGCTTCTCCTTAAAACAAGCATCCCTGATACACAAGAAAGGCTTTAGCTCTCAAGAGCTACGTCTGGTTAGAACATAAACGAGAACTATTCCCTATTTAAATCAGAGTAAATATAGACTAAGACAAAGCAGGCAGTTTGAAAGAGACTCCATCCCTACTCATTGCATTCTCGTTGGACGGGTCCTTTTCTTTTGCTACGCCTCAGTCTAGGGCCATTTCAATGGCTGTGAGGGCTGTAGTAATGTCTGTAAGTGTCTGTTTCCCAGTGGTCACCTTTGGTTAAGTTCCTTTCTGAATCCCAATTCCTTCAGTGTTTAAGTCAGTCTTGTAATGCTTTTGCAGAAGGTTGTGTGGAGAAAGAGTTGATGGACACAAGTTTTTTGCTAATAATAATTTACAGAGATAATGCTGAGAGCAGGTAGCTCTGTGCTTCAAGGTACATCACAATCTTTAGGGAGAGCTTTTAAATTTGGTTAAAAAATGACTGTCCTGGGGGATTATAGTGGACAGTTTGGGAGACCAGAAGGGTATTTAATTCTATTTCTTATGTACCTGCAAACCATTGAAAGGAAGCAATTTTGTACCAGTCTATGTAACCTTTAATTTACCTTTAAAGTCTCCAAATAAGCATGTATTGATTTAAATCCTAACAGCCTACAGCAGGTTTTCAAACTGAATAGGGTAAGGAATTTTCAAATGTCATAGGAATAAAGACAAGACTTACCCAGTTAGGGAAAAGGGTTCCTTTGATGTTTATATCTTCCCAAGTTTCACTGTAATTAAGAACTGGCAAAACGAACTTGCTAATAGAACCACTTAGTGTTAGTACCACAGCAGTATTTAGCGGGCATAATCAGCTATCATTGCTTTGTGCTTAGCATTTCATGACCGTATAGTGATCATCCAGGCAGCCAAGCGCCAGTATTGCAGGAGTGTTTTCATGAGCTCTTGGTTCTACGGTATGGCTTTGGCTCAGCCGGTGTTCCACCATGGCAGTTTTGGTGCCGTGGATGAATGCAACCCTGCTTAGTACTTGCCTATTATCTATATAATTCACTGATCCTAAGCAAAGATTGCTCTTGTATTAACTCAAGCTCTTGTGGTAGCCATAGGACCAGCAGGTAATCTTTGGTGGCTTCCACCTTGGCCAATACAGGCAGCAACACTTGGAAGGCAGGAAGGGAGTGTGGCAGCAGGGAGTGAGAATAAGTAGCACAGTTACACCTTTTTCCGTACGATTAGGGTAATGCTTTGATGATCCAGGACACAAACCTCAGCGGAACCTATGTGCCCACAGAGAAGAGAAGGTGCACAGAGATGTAATCCTCTGCTAGGGACTCAAGCAAACTTTCACAGTCATTCTTTTCTCATTATCATTGTAAGGGACTTCCCAACACCTGCTTCCTTGCTTTCACCCTCTCAGGCTGCAACGGGCCACAGCTGGAGCAAGTGGGAAGCAGGCTCTGCCCCCTGGCAGTGCAGGCATTCTAGGAGCAATGCAGTAGGGCTGAAGGCTTGATCTAGTGTTTTTCTGCTCTTTGCTTTCTCTTGTTTTACACTTGAACAGGGGAAGTCTTGCCTGACTGTTGCAAAAGTTTTATCAAGCCTTGTATGATAACTGTGTAAGAGGTCACCATCTGGAGATGATGGTAGATGAGCAGGCAGAAGCTATGTCAAGTTAGAGGAGATGTGATTACTGATTCAGTGGTGTTTCCTGTGGAAAGCCTATCACAGCCGTGCTCTGGAGTCTGCCCGAGCTTCGTTTTACTGGTGAGTCTGAATATTCTTAGACCTGGGTTGCCTTGAATGTTTTGGAGCCTTTTTTGGGGGCAGTGGTTGCCCTGCAAAGTAAAGGAGGCTGCATATAGTGACGCACGGTCAGCTCTCTCCAGTTTGAACAGAGAGAGCCAGTGGCTGTTTGGGCTTCTTGAGTCTGCTGTGTGTGATGGAAAAACATCTCCAATCATCTGTGTTCATTCACATTCAGTCTGTCCTGTGCCTTAAGCCTTACGGAGTAAGTTTTGTTAGGTTTAAGATTAGAAGATGAATGAATATGTTGCAAATCTCCTCAGCTGATATTTATAGCCAGCACTTTCTTCAAGAAAATCTGAGGATATGTGAAATGTCTTGAAAAATTTCACGTGTTTTGGCAGAAATGGTATTCTCTGCCAAAGGAAAGAGCAAGCAAATTAATATAGTGTGTCATACAATAAGATGAAGGGTTAGTGATACAGTAATGGGTTAGTGAATGATTATTGCTAGAAACTGGCCAGAAGGCAAAAAATATTATAACAATTGTCTTATTTTAGTAAGATTGTTATTTCCAGTTTCATTTAAGTGAAAGATCGTTCATGCTTTCTGTTTCACTGAAGAAGCTCTTCTGCAATGATCCTGTTTTCCCCATAAGCTCTGGGAGGCTGGAAGGTCCTACACTGGCAGGATCTTAGGAATGGTGAGGCTTGGGGTCCATCAGCAACAGCTCTTGGTAATTTCATTGATTTCAATTAAGTACAAAATTGGCAGCAAGTTAGCAATCCAGTGTGAAGTTAGGAGCCTTGATTCTTTGTTATATCTGAACTTACAAACATAGTATTGCTCCTTGTTCCTGGGTTAACTTCATGTTTCAGCATGGAAGAATTTTGCTTTGATATTTCAAACAAATTGGTCTTGACCCACAGAACGTACGTATGAAACTCAGTTACCTATAGATTGGTGCCCTTTGTCCTCCGTAATACCCCAATGGGGCAGAAGTCTGGCAAACTCCTCTAGAAGCTAGATTTACATGTGTGCTGATCAGCCAGCCAGTTGCTAACAGTATTCATAGCAGCTGAGTTTTGCCTGTTTTTCTTTCAGTTGCAACACTAATTTTGGTCTCCTTCCCCATTCAGCTGCCAATTCTTACTACAGCTATGAGAATATAGTCATCTTCGAGACTTAAGCACCTGGAAATTGGCCATGGGGTTAAAAAAAAAAAGTGAATAGTGCAGAAAGAATCACAGACAGATGATCAGACAGTATAATCAAAACCATGTTATTTTCTTAGGAAACCTGCTAAAATTGAGTAATTTGAATATAAACCAGAAAACATCATGAATTGGACCTCAGCAGTTTTCTGGCTCCTGTGCACTATGTCAGAAACTTAAATTGCCATTCAGAAGTCCTGCTTCCATAGGGAAATTTTTAGATGGCTAACAGCCAGCATCACAGCTCTGGGGCATCTTTTCTAGAGGTGGGTCCACACTGAGGGTCTGTCAGAGCTGAGCACTGGGGCTTCTCCGCTCTTGAGTCCTCCAGCTGACCTCCAGGGCTCCGTGAATCATCACAGACCCAGTGTCAGAAGTGGGAATGCTGTAAAAAGCAATTTATTTCCTCTTCTTGTACACCAAGTACTGCAATATATACAGACTCCTAAGTAAATGATCTAGGATGCATAGCTATAAATTACAGCCACACACAAACAGATTTTTAAAAACAACAACAAACCACCACATATTGTTCTCATGTACTCTTTAGTTACTTTATAGGACTCCCTCTGTTTGTGACTGTTTCTGTTATGTTATTGTTGGAAGAATAAACCTTCTTAAAGTAGATTATCATAAGGATGGAATGTGTCCAGTGACCACTTAAGTAGGAGAAAATCTCTTTGCTGCCAGAACCAGTTTATTGCAGCTGTGATCAAGAAGCATCTTGTGTGCATTTATTTATTTCTTCTTCAGTACTGTATTTAATATTGAGACTCTCTGCTAATCTCTTTAATGTTACCCAATATTTTTCCAAACCGAAAGTAGATAAATAGAGAAGAAAAGGTCAGAGGGAGCCCCCTGTTTTTTCAGCACAGATAGGACAGCCTTATATGTTGTCAGATGTCCAACGTAACTTGCTTACCTCAGTATGGACCTATTATTGGCAACCAGATGTATTTCCTGATGCAAGCATTAACTTACATTGCTTGTCTTACTTGTATAATGCGTGGCCTTTGATAGGCATTGCTCTGTAGTTTTACTGTGGAAAGAAGGATGGCTTTTTCCTCTGGCGGTATTGTGGATTTCAGCAAACTTGCCTGAGTACTTTGTGCCCTTTTTTTTTTTTTTTCCTCTTTTCCTCATCCTCCGTACAGCATTACTCAGAAGGGAAAAATAGGAGAAAGTTAATCTGATTGTTAGCAGACACAGACAATTAAGCAACTGTTAGCAGACAGACTAGAGTCATTATTGTGTGGAGGCCCAGAGGTGCTTCCTTCTTCCCTGGGTTGTGCACCTGATGGATGACAAAATGCTGGTGCCGCCTCTGCCTCCACCGTACAGCTCGGGCCCGAGACCATCCCTGTAGCTCCCTATTGAAGGGTTGGGGGACTAGAGGACAAGCCAGACAGAAAGGTTCATCACTATATCAGTGGGTTTTTTAGGAGAAAAGAAACCTTCTGACCTGTTTCGGACAAGTGTCTGGAGAACCAGAAGCACTCTCCTGTCAGGGCTGGAGGGAGAGCTTTAGTATCTCTGAGTTTCTAGGTGTGGTCCTGAGAAGTACAGGCAAAGACGCTGCCTGGGAAGAACAGGCAGGAGGAGTTAACCAGTGGTCATAGAAGATGATTAAAGGTTAAGGGGGATTCATTTTGCTAGAAATCTTACACAATATGGAGTTTGAATGTGTGAGTAAAGGGCACTAATGGGACAGAAGCTTGAAACAGCCCCAGCTGGAGAGACAAGTCACGCTGGAGCTGTATCAGCCCCTACCTGTGATGTACAGCTCTGCTTGTGTTCTCGGGCTAGCTTGGAGGTGTCTCAAATAATTCATGAATACTGTGTCCCGACAGGGTCATCAGCGTTGTATGCACATGCGAATTCCCATGTAGGCTTCAGGAAGAGGCACAGACCTCTGGAGAGGAGGGGGTTCTGGTGGCCATTTCCCTCCGCAAAACCTGCATGGGGAGGCCAAGGGAGTCATGTCCCTGGGTATGCAAAAGCAGGGGACCGGGGAGCTTGGGGGGAGTGGGAGGCACGCAGGGCAGGGGGTAAAGGCATCAGTCTCCAGGAAGTCAGGTAGGTTAGATAGAGACAGAGATGTCTGAAGAAGACTCCAAGCAGGAGGATCTACAGTGAAGTTTGAGACAGCCTTATCTCAAGGCAGGCAGATCTGCCTGCAGGCTGGGTCTCTCTTTTATGCTATGCCAAGTTCCTACAGTGAAGTTCAAGCAGCGCTTTGCTTTGCAAGGGCCGGTTGGTCCCCAGCCTCGTGGGAGCTGCTGAGCAAGCACAGAGGCTATGGGAGAACGCTGAACGCTCTCTTCTGCCCGAAAGGGTTAATGTATACCAAATACAGAGGGTTCTTCTCCAGCTCATCTACTGTCCATTTATCATATGGAAACAGTAAGTGATACCAGGCTTTTTTTTTTAAATGCAACCCATGGTTATAAACTGCTATTTCAGTTCTATATGATTTTAGTTCTATTTCATCATTACAGATACTTCAAGAGAAACCCATACTTGCAGAAGTAAACTACAACAACAAAATCTCATGTGACTATAAGGAGTGCTTTAATACTGAAGTGCATCACAAGCCAGAGCTGTACAGATACTTGTCAGGCTGAGAAAAACGCAACAGCACTGGTTAGACAGAAAAGCTAAGCTATCAGAGATCAAAACTGTACCTCATTAGTCTCCCTTTAATAGTGATGTGACTTGTGGTTTTACACGCACATATGCAAATGTTGCATGTTTGATTCATACAGGAGGGTGGGTTTATTTTGTATAATTAGAACTAATCTAATTATTTTGTAGGGCATATGCAATGGGCATATTTCATGTGATTTGCAAAGATAAGGCTCCAAGAAGCATGACTTGATGCTGACTAGAAAGCATTTGTTTTGCTAAGAGTGTACTGCCATAATGAAACAGAAATTCAGGTGGAACAGGATATAACTGTTGCAGGTACTTTAAAACCACCACATAATTTTTCTGATGACTACTATGCAATTAGATCTGCCTGCTGGAAGGGGTAAGACGTAAAACTTGTTTGTTATGTCTCTCATGTGACATGGTAAGAACAAACCCCATGTCTGTGGAGGAAAGACAAAGCAATCCGGGTACTTGAACAAAAATGTTAATCAGCCATTTAAATCTTGTTGCTCTTCTTCCCTCCATTTTAAGATCTGTTTTTGTGCTTTTGCAGGAGGGTAAGTAAGTCCCATGAAGGAGCCCGTTGCATGATACAGCGTTGGAAGAATGTGCCTAGCTTTATACTGCAGACCAAACTGAAAACTTGCAACAGCACTGCAGATTCAATAAGAACATTGCCTAAGATTGAGTGGCTGAGAACTACTCTTTGGTTTTTTACTTGGTTATTCTTAATGGGAAAACCAGGCCATTGCAAGTGAGAGTTTCAAGACCAAGAGGCACATTCACTCCCAGTTTTAGGGAGCTGATCTGCCTCTTTAAACTCAATGGAGAGAGGTTCCCTCCCTATGGCTGGCCCCCCAGGAGTGGTGGCAGGCACACGCTGCTGCCTGCGCCAGCGTTGCACTCTTGTCACTCCCTTCAGGAGTATTTTGCTTCAAAGGCAAGGGATCAGATCTACTTATGTTGACTGCCGCATCTCTGGGAACATGTAATGTTAGTCCTGACAGGTAGGGATTTGTTTCTAGTGTCTTGGTTTTGGCTTGGCCAGATCTTAACAGAGGAAGAAAAGGACTTTCCCGGCTGGGAAACTTCCTAAGACATTGCTGAGGAAGTACTGCAATATTCTGGTTACTAGTCAAGATGCCTTAAAAAAATCCCATTTCCTCCCTTCTAAGAGGGTACCCTTTCAACAAGACAGTCATTCCATGCCACAGCCTCTGCTTTCACCAAGCAGTAATTTTTCAGCTCTTCAGTTTCCTCCTACATCCTCATTTCCAGCCGGCAATCGCTTTGGTTGCTCTCTGAACCTCCTCCTACTTGTCACACACCTCTATGGCAACTGCCTGCCCAGAACCAAACGCAGCATTACCAAGTTGTGCGGGGAAGGAGATTTTACTACGTTTTACTGATCTAAACCACTGTGGCTTCGTATCTCTTACTGTCCCTTTCAACTCTATGGTTTTCTCTGTCTCTCTGAATACTAGTAGTGTAATTTTTTCCTTTAGCTGCTGGCTTACATTAGGTCAAATACAATTAGATATTTATTTAAATTGTCTAACTGTCTATGGCTTTTTTTCTTCCATTACTGCCCAGATAGATAAATATCAAATTACGGTTTCTCTCTGTCCTCTACATTAGGATATGGGAGATGGACTACAAGCAAAAAGCTTTCACTCACTTGTCAATGTTTGTGACTAATCGCTAACCCTAATCACTGTTACATAAACATCTGACACCTCTTAAATGCCTATATCAAATGCCTTACTAAAAGCCAGATGATCTGCCTTTAGAATCTCCTCAAATTATTTGTAACCATCAACGATCAACAAAATAAGTACCTTTGCTTGCTAAGATACATTATTTCCCCAGTTTGCTAGCACATCCCTAGTGCTCTATCACTTATCTAAATAATTATCAGAACTATAGCAAGTCCATTAGCTGATTCCTTTACCGACCAGTACAGCAAATTATCTGGACTCCCACTGTGCTGCAGTAAGCTCACATTTCACAAATATTTTCTTACTTGCCTTTTATCAGTAACTGTATTACATCCTCATTGATTTTTCAACTGTCCCTCATTTCAAGTATTTTTAAATAGATTTCCACCATTTCAGAGTTATCAATCTCACTTTGGTGCTCCTGTATTAATAGGTCTTTTGTATTTCTTTCCCCCCAGACATGTTTGTGAAAGCGCTTCTTTCCTTATCCTTCTGGCTGTTAATTTATTGTTGTTGATGCCCTTTATTCTCTGAGGCTTAAATCTAGCCAGTTGATTATTTGCAGTCCATCTTCCTTCAATGTAAGGCTACCTCGCCGCTTTCTGCTGCGTATAGTGAACTACAGAGCACATGGCTACTATGACGCTTAACTTTTAAGACAAAATTGTAATGCTTTCTGAGACTCACTTCCCCCCCGCTTCTCTGCTACTAGCTCACATTTTGAGATCTCCCACTGCTGCTAGTATCACTTGGAGGAAAATGGGCAGAGAAAATTCCATCTGTTAGATGCTGGGTTGCTTCCTCTGCTGGGGCAGCGGAGGGTTTTCCTCCTGTGTTCAGCCAGTCTTGAGTGCTGCTGTCTGAGGATTAATCCATGATCTCTTGAAAAACAAAACTTCAAATCATTCTTGAAATTAGTTGTTTGTGCCACACCGCAGGAATTTCAGTGACTCATAAATCCTGTTATTTCAAAGCAAGGGAAGTACTTGAAAAATATCATGTGGAGCTTGAATGTTCTTGCCTATTTCACAGACCAAGTTCTTCTACTAATCAGGGCATGTTACACCTCTTTGCTTGGACGTTCACCTCATGATTCCTGTTCTAAAATGACAGTAAGTGAGATCTGTGAGTTTGCTGCCACCCTATATGTGTTTTTATATGCCAGATCACAATATTATGACTTTCTGGAGAGCAGCCATATACCAAACAAAAAAGCAGTTGCAAAAAGGAAAAGTTAAGAAAATGAAAGGATTGTAGCTAAAAGGAAGATATTATTTAGCCACTTTTGTAATAGCAACCAACTTTGATTCAAGTTTACCAAAAGCAGAACAGGATGAACGGCAAAAAAAAACCCCGAAATATGGTGCAAATGTTGGGAAAGATTGCTTTAATTTACTGACAAATCATTGCTTATTTTCTACAGTTTAGTAAGCCCATAGAATCAATAGGATAGATTCTATCCTATCCTTATCTCTACTTCTGCAGCCAAATTTTTTTTGCTAGCAAAGTCATATCACACTACTCTCTGCCATCTTATTAGATGCTCAGAAGCCCATGTGGGATGAAACATCAAGTCTTCATATCTCTGTAATAGTGATTTTTTTTTTTATTTTTCTTTGAGGGTGAGGAGATGATCTGAAAAAATGCATTTAGTCAAAAAACTCGATCAAACAAATGTTTATTTATTGTCATCTAAATTAGGAATACCTCCCTTAACCTTTCCATTTCTGAATTGCATGGTGACCCAAGACTTAAATTCCCTTCTCCCCTTAGGTCGCTGTAGGTTAGAATGATGTTTGAGAACATCTAGCCAATGTTCTTCTGGGTACGTATAGTAGATTATTCAGATTTTTCATGGCCTTAAATTTTTTTTTTTTTTAAGCAAAAGCATTTCCACTTAAAAAAGCGCTTCTGCACTTTAGAGCCTTGAAAGCTCTTAGTGCAGCTTAGCAGCTTAGCCTGCTGAGATACTCTGAGAAAGACTGAAAGTTTTAGCTCATCACCTAAGTTCAAAAGCAAGCTGCTTTAAGGTCTTCCATAGCACAGCAGCAGCACTGAGGTACAGAAGCTCAAAAATCTTGCAGTGGCCTTGTGTATGAAGATACTTCATCTTAGTAAAGATAGTTTTGGCATTTGTCAGAGGTAGCCTATCCATAACTGTGACTTAGAATGTTCCTCTCTTTTTTTGTTTGTTAGAGTAGTCATTTAAGAGGATGAGCATTAGGAAAAAAGATTAGGAAAAAAGCACAGGTGGCTTCAAAACTATTACTACTTTAAATATAAGACAACTATCCACAATCCTCCTTAAGGTTATCAGCAAGACTTAAGTCTGTACCTTTACTCCAGAATATATTCTTGCTATGCTAGAATGCTGCTTTAATACAAATAATAAAAACTATAGGAACTTTAAAAAAACCTTGTAGCTTTCTGATACAATTGGATTTGTGAACCACTAAGGCTTCACAAATGAAATAGGGGAAAGGGTAGAGCATGTAATAGAGTGAGTTCAGGCAGTTATGGCATTCATCTGACAAGCCACAAACACTTTTTTGTTTGTTTTATTGTTGTTAAATACTAACTTTTTACAAAAGTGAATTTAACAACTTCTGTAAAGACGGGGGTTTTCTGCAACTACAGTGGCATAAACGATCCAGAGCTAAGTGAGCCCTGACAGATGTACATGTCTTAATTTGTACAAGTCTTCCCACTTGGAAAAACACATTTCATAAGAATTAAATGGAACTCCTGGCCAATGTATCAGTATTTTGTTTGTAAGTTGCAGGAAGCCTGCACTAGGTCATTAACAACAATAACAAAAAGCAGATGCCTTATTTCATCTACAAAACAATCACCAGAAAAATCCATATACGCAACCTGGTACTTTTAACATAACATATGCATGTTTCTGGTACATCTACACTGAGCACATGGACTGAGGAACCTGGATTTCTGCTAAGCCTGCAGAGTGCCCACCCACAGCTGATCATCCTAAATGTTAAATTTGTTCATGCTGTTTTAGCAAGCCATCTTCCAGTATGCTATGGAGTTTTGGTAGGAAACACAGCTGTAGTGAAGTTTTAAGTAGGACCATGGGTCCATAGCAAGAACTGAAATGTTATCTTCAAGTGCTAAAGAAACAAGCAATTTCTTTATGTATATCATGGAGTAAACTTTTGCTTTCCTCTTAAATATGAGGGTTGGTAGTTTTAAACCATTAATGAGAGGGCCTGGTCAAGAACAAATGTTCCTTCACCTGACTCTAATACCTCCTCTGGAAGATTTCTGACCCCTGCTTTATAGCATCTTGGCAAAATATATACCTTAATATCATCAGTTCAGAAAAGATATTGCTAATATATGCACCCATCAAGTTTTGAGAATCAGACAACAAAATTCTATTACATTAATGCATGCATTATGACCTCAAGTAGAACAACTAACAAAAGCTGAATTGCATCAACCAGGGGAGGTAAGTGACTCCCAGGTGACAGAAGCATGTAGCTAGCTGCAGACCGCACAGGAGCCCTCTATCTCCAAACACAATTGACAAAGGCTGCACAAACCCTTTAAATAAGAGGCAAAAGACAAGGTGGTCCAACAACAAGCAGCCTTGCACTGCAACCGTTTCTTTCTAGCACTCTACTCACAGTAGGCTGTGAATATCTCACTGAAGCATTCTTTCTTTTGACAAAGCCTTTTTAATATAGTTTTTGCTCAGTATTTCACAGTACAGAAAATAAAAGGGAACTTTAAATTTTATTTTCATTAGTTCATTTCTTGGATGTAAACCAAGAAATGATAAAATACAATGTTCAAATGTTTGTACCCGTGAGTTTATTATTGCAGAAGACTTAGAGATGAAATGAAAATTAACTCAAATAGAAGCATTTTATTTCATTACTCAATCACAAAATTGTGTAGTTGAGGTATCAGAGAAGTTACAAAAACATGTTATTTCAGAATAAACTTAAAAGTCCTAAACATTTAGAAGTTCTAATGGTGGTGGCTTAAGAGGAATCTTTCCCATCGTAAACTTTTTTGCTTCAAATTGTTTCAACTCTTCAGCTGATAATTCGCTCTTTGGTGTAAATAACTTTTCTGATGTAGTATTGTTTGTGACTGCAGAAGATGCGGATGTTATGTTATGTCCAGAGGCACTGGCAGTCTGTCCAAATAAAATACTGCTTGAATGTGAGGGAGAAGCTGCTACTGCTGCATTAAAAGCTCCAAAGGCTGTAAGCGGAGTGGTGCTTGAAGAGTTCACAGCAGAAGAATTGCCAAACCCTGAAAACCCAGAAGTTCCAAAACCGCTAGTTGTTTCAGAAGTTTTAAATGAGAAGGAGGATGCAGATGGAGCCGCCGGGCTGCCAAAACCAACAGAATGGGATATGCTAGGAGAGGACGTCACACCAAATGCAGGAGGATTAGAACCAGCAGAAGAGCTCCCAAAAGCAGGGGTGTTTCCAGATGATGCACTGACGAGACTGGAACTTGTTTTAAAGGAGAAACTGCTAGCACTGTTACTGCTGCTGTTCACAGGAAAGCCTGCAATTATAAAATTTATAAAAAATGTTAGAATGTGCACATCTGTGATACTAAACCAGTGCTGTATTTCAATAATGCAAAAGAAGAACTCAAAATGTTTAACTGTTGGTTCTTAATGCAGGAACTTACTTGACAACCCAAAGCTTGATGTTTGCTGTCCTCCAAATCCAAAGGCAGGCAATGGTTGAGTGACCGTGTTCTTTAATTCAGATAGCTTAAAAAATTCCAAATACATAAATGAAAACTAGAGTCCAAACAGGGAAATGTCTTTCAATAAATACTTGAAGCAAAAATATAGCTGCCCAGTCCAGTTTAATACAACTTAGACTAAGTTAGACACTGATCACTTTCAGCACGATTGCATGCTCTTGCAGCTATGAACAAAATGCTTTAAGGCTATACACTATTCTCTGTAAAACACTCTAGAAACACAAATATATTACAATTTACAGATTTTTGTCTGTCAGTCAATGACCTGAACACCTCTTCCAGCTCTCGTTCTCATCTCTCACCTATTTCAGTTAGCGCTTTATGACCCTATCTATGTCATGGCTTTGACTTAGTCTGTTCTCTTACCTTGGCACATCTAGTCTTCTGTGCTAAAGCCCAAATCCCACTTCTTCACCTTCAGCACTGAACGTACCAAGGGGTATGATCATATTACTAAAGCTTTAATGCACTTCATCCAGACTCCACTTAAATCAACTTACTCTGTCTCCCTAATTATTTAATATTGGCTTTAATTCAAGCATTCTTTTCTGACGCATCTAGATTCTCAAGTGTTTGTCACCTTCCCAGGAACAACTACTCTTTGTATCTTCAAATTTTATCCAAATAGTTTCTCTCCCACCTATCCATCCATTTGTCATTCTGGCATTACCGAAATGCTCTATATATCCTAAGATGGCCTGGAGGACAATCCTGGTCCCGTCTGCTGATTATACCTTGGAAAAGTCAACATCAGCACATGGAAGAAAAGGTGGGGGTAGATATTTGCCTCTTACTATACATGGGATGGGATCCCAACCTTAAGCTATGATTACTTTCATGTTGCTTGCAATGATGGTATTCCAAACCTGGGATCCAGCTGCTGCCTTGCTAACATGGAACCATCCTGATTCACTGCTTTCCTTAGTTAACTACAGGGTTTTGTAATACCTGCCTGCAATTCACTGATTTCATGATACCAGAGAAAGGTGGATGTAAGACCCAAAACTGTGTTCACAGACTTTCACGTTCACCTGACTCAGGCAGAGCTAGAATATTGAGTCACATTTCTATCGCCTATAGAAAACACGTAGATGGACAGTTGGGGCAGTTTTCAAACTGCAATCATTATTCTCTTATGTAATTCCTCCTTACACCCTTTCCACTTTCTCTAATGTTCCCAGGAGAGCATTCTAAGATTACTGTCAAGGTCTTCATGCCACCAGTCAGCAAAACACTTTCGTGCCAGATGTTTTTCAAGGCTGCAGTGCCAGAATATAACACATCATAGTTGAGATTTTCAGAACAGTTCATAGATCTACCATAAAATTGCCAGTGAATCTAGGAACCAAACATTTTCATGTCTCATCTATTTAGGGGCAAACAAGAATGCCCTAAAAGAATCATGTATATTTGGTTGTAAAATATAGTATCCTGTGATCTTTAGAGAAATACCTATCATACAAAGTTAGTAGAAGTGTAGTTAAATAATTTGGTAATAGCTGAAGTTTCTATGGAACATTTGCAACATCTCTTCATTAAAAACAAGGTGGCATATTACAACTATCGTGTCTTAGAAATCTTTGTAGCAGAAATTAATGTTGCCATTTGCAGGACAGTTTGGTGGGATGTGTCTAAACAAACATGAATCTAAGAAAAACATTTGCCCAAGATTAATAAAAAAATGGTATCAGGAACAGAAACATTTTACCTTTCATTAACACTTACCAAAGCTGCTTTTGTTGATGCATTTAAAGCTTTCAGCTGAAGCAGCCGATTTTTCCATTGTTCCACTAACTGTTGGACAGAATTTATCTAAAAAAGGGGGAAAAAAGCGCATGTTTTTATTATTGGTGAATAATCACCAGAGTGATCTGACAGCTAAACTGAAAGAAGATTTCTAGAATTAGAAAAGAAACTTCATTAAGCCAAGAAGACAAGATTTTTGCTTTCCTGAAAACTCAAGGTGAGAAGCTGAAATTTTTGTTATTAACACAGAATTCCTTTCAATTCTCTTACTATTGCTCTTAAATCAACTTTTTTACTTCATGTAACAATAAGATTAAAAAAATGTCCTGGGGCTTTCTAAATCTAAGTTCTATCACTATAGATGAATTAGGTTCTTGGGGAAAAACCCCACAAAACACACACAAAATATCTAAGTTTTAAGTATAAGAGAACAAACTCTTTGTTTTATTTCTGGCTTGTCCACTTATGTGCTTACTCATTAAGCTGAAGTCCTAAGATTTGCCTTAGCTTCTCCCACATTTTCAGAAAAAAAATGGCCACTTTCAAAACATTATAATTCAGAACACTTTAATAGTATCATCCTGAAATATTTAGCTTTGCAGAAATTAACCTCCTTAATTTAAAACAGCCCCTTTAATGTGATCCAACAGATTATTGCATAAAACATACACAGCAATAAACAGTACCTGTGTCTATCTCATAACTGTGATTAAACAAGAAACTGGAAAGTCATTAAATAAATAACTTTTCAGGAATTTCAAACCTGAATTGCCTATATTAAAGTTTATCAACACACCTTATTGGAAGCCTGGCCTAACTGAATTTTCCTTAAAAACTAACCAAGCAAAACATATAATGTCCCAAATGCCTGCAAGAGTGGAATAAGTGATCTTTTTGTAAATAAATTCCTTAATTTTTCAAAAGGGTCTTACATCACAAACATCAGTAATTCTTTGTGTCTAGTCACATGCCGGAAGATCATGTTGCTTGGTATCAGCTCTTATACAACAGACTGGAGAATTCAGATTTTGGCCCAGTTTAAGAACAGAAACACATGCTTTGGAAAAGACATGTTGTACTTAAACATTTTGTGAGAGAACTGTATCATACAGTTATCATCTCCACACTGAGACTTTCATGAACTTGCATTCAGTGCTTCAGTGAGGCCACAAATGTTTTTTTTAATAGCCAGGCATAGTGTATTGTTTAATAATTTCAGTTTATTTTTTTAATTGAAGTTATTTTTTTAAAAAAAAAAAATCTCTCCTGTCTCCAGAAATGCAATTCTGGTAATTCTAAATATGTGAAGCAAGAGTGGTGACAACAGCAATTCCTTCTGTAATACATTTTTTTTTGTGCAATGTAGCTTGATTTAGTTTGTACTTGTGTCTATCTAATAGCCTAATTCCTTTCCTGGCACAACATTGAACTGTGCTAGCTTCCTTGATATTGGTAGGACTATGAAGGAGGAACAATACATATAAATTTTTACATATATATATATATAAAAACATATATACTATTTCTTTTCTAGAAATGTATATACTCCTTTAGAAGTATCTACTATTTTCAGCATTAATTCCCTGCAAGAAAGGTATATAAGAGAACAAGGTCAAATAAAACTTCCCCACTATTCTACACAAAGCGCTATATATGCAGCTATAACAATCAAACTGACTAATAGCATACAAAGTATTAAACTTTTGAGACAGGATTCAAATAACTTCTACAAATAAGACACAAGAGCAGGGACAAGACTAAGATAAGGAGTGTCCAGGTTTAGAAAGACCATACATTTAACTGAGACTAGCTAAAAGTCTATTGCCACCACTTTTTGTAGGAGCTGATGAGTCTAGACATTTAGACCAGTTTTAGAAGCCCAGATCTGACAGTTTTAACCTGTGATCTCAGAGAGAAATAGGAAGTTATGGTAGAGCATACAGACTAGCAGCTATTTTTGCATTCTATTTGGTACACAGTAATTTAAAAATATTTTGCCATTCTGATAATCTCCTAGAGTTGGTAATTAAATGAGTCAAGAGTTGCCACCTGAAAAATAGTAACAAGTCCTATCTCGAAATGTGTTCACATAAAAAGTCAGCATTTTTTAAATACTTACATAGTTCTGAATGTTATTGTTTGCTCTGCAGTTATAATACTCCAGATGCAACTCTTCTGGCGAGAAATCTGGAAAGCCTATAAGGAGAGGAATAATCAAAAACCTCCAAGAAAATATATTAATACTTCCAATTGCCCTCTACAGTTATGAAGAAATGGGCCTTTGTACATTATCTGTAAGTCAGTTACAGTTGGAGACACAAAAAGGATTAATTACAGAACTTCAAAGATGTGAATGTCCAAAATGAATTTGCCATAATCCAATATTCCTTTCTGTTGCACCACAAAGCAAATCATCACCTTGGAAAAGGTTCCATAGAGGTACAACAGCGTGGACAAGTGTAAGAAACATCCTAAATGGCAGCAATACGCGGCAACAGTAAACATTACCTACCTGAGACATTTGGCTTTTCTTTCATTGGTGAATAAGATGAAAATATCCATTGTCCTGAAGATTCCCAAACTTCCATGTCTTTCACTACACATTCGCTAGAAAACAAAACAAAATAAAACCATAGATGAAGGTGAAATCAAAAGCATAAAAATCCAGACATTGCAAAAGCAGAGAAATAGAAGCTACATCAACAAAAATAAATTCAAATGTAAACAAACAATGAAAGGGTAAAAACTAAAGCGGACAAGCAGATCAGTACGCAGTAACAAACAAACAAAGACTTTAAGTATTTCAGATGTTTGTAACAGAATATACATTCATGTTTGAGAAGCTGAATAAATAAACTGTTCAGCATTTTCTTAATGTAATCTTAAAAAAAAAATGGAAAGTGGTTCCAAAACCTTACTTCTTCAGGAAATCACACTACCTGTTACTTCTCATCACCTGCCCTGTAATCACCTTGAACCTGCTGGTCACTCTCAACTGACTCTTAACATACACGCATGTGAAACCAGGTTTCAATAGTTTTGCTATTAGCAGAACAATTTGTTATCTTAAGTGTCAGGAAAACTAAGTCAAATAGTTCATTTTCTCAAAGAGTTTCTTTTTTTAAATGGTTGAAATGCTGTCCAAGGGGCTCTGACTCCTTATTTTCAAGTACTGAAATCTTTGTTTCCTTCCTTATCCTCCTGCCCACAACTTAAATACCATACCATCTTATTAACATCACAGTTGTCTAGCTGCCCAACCCAGGTTCAAAACAAGGATCGCTTTCTTCCCATGCCAGCATAACTCAAGAGAACTAAATGAAGTAATGTTTTCTATAGTTCTTACTACACGTCCCAGCTTCCTCCTCATGATCGTGTCCTCTGCATTCTCTCTAGTAAGTCAGTAAGCTTTTAAACTGCTCATTCTAAATGCTTTCAGTGAGACAGGACTATAACTTACAGAAGTCTCTCCTCTTCATCTTTATAGCCATCAGCAATATTTTGACTGTTCATTAATGCAGAGAATCTGTTCTGCGAAAAGTCTGCACTTCTGCTGCTGCCGACTGACGATCCAAAATCAGAGGAGCCAAAAAATCCTCTTCCGTGATCTCTGCTGCCACCCCATGTATTAGACTTAAAGGTAGATGGCTGGATAACATTAGTGTATCTCTGGTTAGCGGCACCCCATCCTCCTCCTCCTCCTCTGCTAGTACCTTCCAATTAAAAAAAAAAAGCAAACAACAGAAATTTTAAATCATTCAGATATTAATACAACATCAACAAAAACTGTAAGTATAACTATTCTTATGGTGGCAATAAGAAGTTTGAAAAGAAAATGTAGTTTTTTTCTAATGAGTTAACCTACTTATTTAGTGAGCTTAACCTAGTGAGTTACCCAGAGTAGTTCTGGAATCGGAGGTAAATGTGAACTACTCCTCACATCACCATGCCAACAACAACTCGTGGCACTGCAGAAAAGAGACTGTTTCCGTTTTGCTTATGTTGTTTCATAACGTAACCACCCCAGCAGAAAAAAATTAAATTTAACTCACAGTACATTTACATTCAGGGGCTCCTGCCTACATAGCTATAGGAGAGGCTCTGCTGCATAGCAAAGACCTCCCAAGTTAAGTTTTAAGACCTCGGACACATCCGTGCGTGTTACGGGCAAACTCTGAACCTCCTTCAGCAGGTATAAAGATAAGCAACTGTAGTCGTGTCACTCTTGCCAGAACTGTATCTATCTGTTCAATAACATTCCCCATCATGTTTCTTGCCTACCGAAACCTTCCAAAGACCCATATCCAATTAGAATTAAAAAACCCTTCAAAAGGTACAACGCGCAGATGCTTGAAACTTGCTCTTACAAGCAAAGTTCCCGGAGTTATTTTGATATTTTCTCTGTTCTTGTGGCACATCTTGCAGTACCTTCGCCAGAGCCCAGCTCCACAAGTGCCAAAACAGACGCCACCGCCGACAGCTCGAGGCAAAGCGACACGAAAGCGGGGCCGCTTTGCTTCCAAGCTCGGAGCCCCCGTGGCAGGCACCCGGGGCAAGCACCGGGGGCCGCGCAGCCAAGCGCCCAGCGAGCACCTCCAGCCCCCC
>NW_009200000.1:0-2826 GCF_000690835.1 Fulmarus glacialis | reverse complement strand
ATAATAATAACAGTAATAATAATAATAGTAATAATAATATCTCTATTCAATTATTTACAGTGAGGCAGGGGCATAATAATAATCAGAGGTGCCTCTTTCCAATTAGTTTCATTAATTTTAATGAGTTTTCAACTGTCTTTTTTAGACATTGAGAATTTTCAATGCTAAGGTGTATATTTTAAGAAGTAAACTTGAGGCCTGCGTGGCTTCTTCAGTAAGCACGAACTACCTTCTCACCCTAATGAGAAAAAGTTAAGCGGCAGTAAAATTTGCTGGGAAGATTAATAAGATGAACAGAGAGAGGTCTCCAAAGAAAAAAAAAAAAAAGCTGAAAGCAGAAGTGCTTGAGAGGTTTGTTAGTGGGTTTTTTTTTTTAATAACCAGAAGGTGAGGTTGGGAATGAAGCGGTACCAGCTTTGGATACGACGCGTGGACCTGGTAGGGAATGGAGGTGGGGGCGATGCGGTGGCGGGGCGTTACGTGCACGGCCCTGGAAGTGCAGCCCAGCAGCTGTGACAAACCTAACTCAGCACTTCGTAAAATAGGACGTACGAGGATGTGGTAATGCTGCCTGTGGAGATACCTTTCCGATGTGATTTTATTGCTCATGTGAAATGCCGCTGAGCTTCAGCTTCTGTAAAACCATGCGTTTGCATGTCTTGAGTCTCCGGCGTGTGAAGTCGCAACACCGGTGCTGCGTTTGCAGCTTCGCGCGTGCAACATCTGCAAAGCTCCGGGTTGTCTCCCTGTGACCTTTCAGCCGGCAGATTTTGGCTTCGACCTTGCAGTGGCGATGAGCGCCCGTGCCCCGAGCGTGTCTGCGCATTTGTGGCCCCGCTCCCGACCCGCCGCAGCTGCCGCCCAGCAGGGTTTTGCTGTTCTCACGGACGTGGGACGGCGCGGTCAGAGCTGGGTTATTGAACCCGACCAGGCAACACGCTGCTCGGGTCGCCACCGAAGGCAGAGCTCCCCCTCCCAGCCCTGCAGCTGCCCGCGGGGGCATATTTCTACTGCTCCTTGCACCAAGCTTCCAGTAAAATTGCTTTTTCTGCAGAGGATTTTAAGGTTTTTTAAGGCCTTGTGGGTATTTTCCCCAAATGGCTTGCTCGGCTTGCAGCCTCCGAGGCAGCGCCTGGCCGCATGGCCCCCGTCTGCTCGGCCCCACAATGATGCCTCAACAAATCCTCTGGTGATGAAAATCCTGTGTTGCTCCTTTGCTTCCACCGCTGGCGGGGATGGGGGGATGGACGGGGTGATAGACGGGGGCTGTGGGTGGCAGTGGGGTCCCCTGGGTGCAGCGCAGGCTCCTGGAATGGCGTGGGGGGCTCTTTGCTCTTTGTCTAAGAGGATAATTGCAGTTTTTGTTAAAAGGCAGCAGCATCAGCAGAGTCAAAAGGAGGCCCGTGTGCTGGAGATGATGGTCTTTCTGGCAGAGTAGGGACCTGAAATCTGGCCACCTTCAAGCCTACGAGAGACTTTCATCTGAAGAGTGAGGAGGTTTGGGTAAACTCCCCCTGCTCCCCGGCAGTCTCGGCACGGGGGTTTGGGTTCCCCTGGCACGGTGACCGAGCCTGCCGGGACGAGCTCACCGTTTCCCCTGCACCTCAAAATACACACGGAGGTTGTGAGCAGTCCCGTGGATTTGATTTGTTAAATGAATAACAGGGTTGTGGTGCTGGTGGGATAAAAGCCGGTTCTCCGATACGGGAAGCTGTGCACTGCATTATTCTTTACTATTTGTTTACACTGGACTTTCCCGACTCTCGCTAGGATTAGGGTGATGTAAAAACACTTACGGAAGGTGCACAAGGAGTCTATGATTTAAATAAGACGGGGCCTAATAAGAGAGGGAAAAATACCGAGTGCCCTATACAGCTGTATGAAAAGTGGGCAGTGAAGACGCTCCCAGACCTCCAGGGTGTAATTTCAGAAATTACCTTCCTATCATCCTTGGGTTTTGGGGGGTTTTTTGTCTTCAAAGGAGATCTCACTTTTCATTAGTTTTTTTTTAATCATGAACACGTCCAAACGTCTAAGATAAAACTGTGAGATGGATTGCACTTTGTCAGCCCATTTCTTTTGCAAGTCATGCTATGTACCGCTGCAGGAGTTATTTGCGTACACAGTGGAGTGCAGAACCACAGAAGGCAGGTTTTCACCGGTGCCAAATATTTGTGTGTTGGAAACTGTTCTCTAAATGACTAGCGTGGAAGCTCTCTGATTTTTTTTTTTTCTCCTTTCCCTCCTAACTAGCTGTTTTTGCATAACGCTCCCCGTTCTCAGCAAAGTTGTCTTGAAAATCGATTATTCTTTTCCTTTATGCTTTGCAACAGAAGAAAAAAAACATGATCTTGAGTTCCGGGGGGCAGAGATGCACTTTTGCTCTCGCTAGCGGGGCAAAGCTTCGAATGATGGTGGTGTTTGGCAAAGTACCCGGCTGTGCTTGCAGGTGAATCGCGTGTGCTCTGGGCTGTGCTGGACTGGCTTTGCTGAAGAAACAGTGGCTGTAGAGAGAATTAAAGTTACTATTTTTCTTCTTGAATGGCACCTGTGATTTTTGTGAATTATTGGAGTGAGTTAGGAGATGTTTGGGAGCCAGGTTGCTAACCTGTACAGCTCTCAACAAGGCATCGGGATCAGAAGTGTAATCTATGGTCTTCAAAAGTTAATAGCTTTAAGTAATCTTTGCATCGCTCCTCTGACAGCTCTCTTCCTCTCTGCGGCGTGCTCTCCTGTACTTATTTATTTACTCTGCCGTTGAGAAAAGATAAGCAGAGACTTCCAAAATTACTCCCGCACCGTGCGCGTACGTCACACGCGGCGTAA
>NW_009199999.1:23145-23466 GCF_000690835.1 Fulmarus glacialis | reverse complement strand
GGCCGGCCATGAGACCGGGCTAGATCGGACCCCCCTCCCCCCTCCTCCCCGGCGGACGCCTTTTTCCCCCCAGCCCCGTTGGGAGTCAGGGCAGGTTGATTTGGGGCCCGCGGGGTCTAGATTCCCCCTTGGCAAAGCCCACCCTCTCTCCCATCCCTCTCCGGGAGCGTTGGAGGAGGCTGGGAGGGCTGCGCTGGGCTGGGGTTTGGTCTGAATGACCGAGCTTTCCCATTCAAGACCTCGCAATCTCGAAGCAGGCGAGAGGGTTTTTTTTTGCTTCTCCTTTTTTTTTTTTTTTTCCTTGCTTGTTTTTTTTTTTTT
>NW_009199999.1:22062-23032 GCF_000690835.1 Fulmarus glacialis | reverse complement strand
CATCCTCATCTCCGCTATTATTTTTTTTTTTTTTTTTTTTTAATCTTCCTCCTTTTCCCATTTTGGATCTTAACCCTTTGATCTGTTTCCTTTAAAAGACTCTGATTCCCAACTCCCATCAGGGGGAGAGGGAGGAGAAATACAGGGGAGAAAAAAAGCCCTGAGCGAGTCCGTGCTCTCAGCTGTTAGCCAGGTTGGTGGGGGACAAAAGTCCCTTTAAAATATTGAATGTCAGTTGCAAACCTAAGAAAAGAAAAATCCGATCCGGAGCGCTAAATTTAGGAGCTTTATATGGAACTTGGACTCTGCTGCTGGATTTTGTATGGATTTTTTTCAACCTTTGGTAAGTTTCGATTCACCTTCCGGGGTAAAAAGAAACAAATGGCTTTTAGGGGTGGTTAAGACTTTGGGCTGTAAATCCTACAAATATCGTGTTGGGTTTTTTTAACCGTTTGTGTTGATTTTTTAACGAAGCGACGGGGACGTCGCGTTTTCTTGCTGGAGATTCCTAGAGCGCTGCGCTGTGGTTTATTTTATCCCCAATTTTAAAATCTGCTGTGGTTGATTATTTATCGCGCGGGGAAGGGGGAGCCCAGCCGTTCACCCCCAGGCTTCCCGTTGCAGGGAGGACAGACCCCAGCGTCCGCCCCTAGACCACACTGAGCGACCGAAGCGGGTGGGGGGGAAACGTCGCCAGAGGCTGCCGGCAGAGATGGCTGAGAATTGGAAGAACTGCTTCGAAGAGGAGCTCATCTGCCCCATTTGCCTGCACGTCTTCGTGGAGCCGGTCCAGCTGCCCTGCAAGCACAACTTCTGCCGGGGCTGCATCGGGGAGGCGTGGGCCAAGGAGTCGGGCTTGGTGCGGTGCCCGGAGTGCAACCAGGCCTACAACCAGAAGCCCAACCTGGAGAAGAACCTGAAGCTCACCAACATCGTGGAGAAGTTCAATTCCCTCAACCTGGAGAAGCCC
>NW_009199999.1:21609-21973 GCF_000690835.1 Fulmarus glacialis | reverse complement strand
CACCTGCAGCAACCCTCGACGGCCCGGGGCCATCTCCTGGTGGAGGCAGACGACGTGCGGGCCTGGAGCTGCCCCCAGCACAACGCCTATCGCCTGTACCACTGCGAGGCCGAGCAGGTGGCCGTCTGCCAGTTCTGCTGCTACTACAGCGGGGCCCACCAGGGACACTCGGTCTGCGACGTGGAGATCCGCCGCAATGAGATCAGGGTAAGTCGGACCTTCGTGGAGATGTGGGTTTGTCCAGCCCAGGGGGACTGCTGCTCTCCCTGGCCGCCCTCTTCCCTGCCGTGTTTGTTCCCCAAAGGCCTGTGTTTGTGTAGGGCCTACACAATATCCACCCCGGTGCTGTTTGTCCTCCGCCCGG
>NW_009199999.1:20734-21112 GCF_000690835.1 Fulmarus glacialis | reverse complement strand
CCCCCCCCTCCCTAAAGCAGCATGGGGTGTAGCACTGGATTCGAGGGAAAGCAAGTCTGTATTTTGCTCGTGGCCAGACCATCTGGCGGGAGCTTTCACCCCCGGCTCCCCACCCCGAAGTTCCCGGTGGGCATTTAACAGCCCTGCGGGCAGCCCTGCCGTGACCCCAGCACCACCTTCCCCCCCTCCCGGGGCTGCCCCTCCGCTCCCCCTCCGACCCTTCGAAAGAGGCCCGGCGCTTGTCCGCCGAATAAATATTTAACAATGAATTGAATGGTGATTACTGTAAAATGGGGATGATTTCCTGTGTATTTTAATGTTGCCAAAATGAGTCACCATTTAGCAATTAAAAAAAAAAAAGTCATAAATAAAAATTGC
>NW_009199999.1:20136-20686 GCF_000690835.1 Fulmarus glacialis | reverse complement strand
CCATAAATAAAAATTGCAGTAAAATTACTTTCCAATTGGATGGCCAGGCCTGGGAGGGGGGTGGTGGCTCTGTGCAGAGAGGAGCCAGCCTGAGCTCACAGGAAGGCTATTTTCCTCTCCAGGTTTTTTGGGGGAAAACCAGAGACCTCCACGGAGGTGCCAGCAGCTCCGCCACACGCGCTGGAAGGGGAAAGACCCAGCCAGGCTTTTGGAGAAGCGCTTTTCTGCTTCTATTTATAGGGAGTCATTTTGGTCTCCCTCTGCCAGGGTGGGGAGCTACCCCGGGAGGGCTGCGCGGGGCTGGGAATGGGGCTCGCGTGTGCATTTCCCGGGAGCCTTAGCCAGGGACCAAAACTATTTTTCCAGGTCCTTTTCCAGGACACTTTGATCTCATCTATTCCCGCTCTTGCTGCGTGGGTTTTTTTTTGTTGTTGCTGCCGTTGTTATGGCTGGATGTTCACTACTCCTTGCGGATGCACGCTGCTAATGACCTGGCAGAAAGCTGCCACCGGCTAAGATGGGGTTTTGGTGCCGCTTGGTAATTTCATAT
>NW_009199999.1:19429-20079 GCF_000690835.1 Fulmarus glacialis | reverse complement strand
TGGCTCTGGCTTGAAATTTTAGGATATGTGGCCAGACACTGAATGTGTCGGATGGCTGTATTGTAGAGCCACAGACTTATTTTGTGACCTTGGCCAAATCCCTCGGTACCTCCATCGCCGCGTTATCTTAATTTCCTTTCTCTGCGATGATAAGCTTGTCTCTTCCCGCTGGGCACGTGGCTCAGTTGGGTGCTCGGAGGCCGGGGCAATGGAGGACAGCCCAAATGGGGGACGGCGTGCCCGAAGGATCCCCCCTGCAGTTGAAGCAGTTCCTCCGTGAACCGGCTGGAGTAGGGAAGAGCCCCTGGGAAAAACACCCTGCAGGTTGTCGGCCCTTGCTGTGTGGCCTTGGGCAGGTCTCTGGCTGAAAGCGGCCTCTCGCCAGTCGGCAAGGAAGGCGGCCACCTCGGCTCCCGAATTAGGGTGCGTGTGCTCAGCCAGTGACGGCTTCCTGCCTGCGGGAGCCAGGCCCGGGATTCCTGGCTGCTTGCTCACCCTGCGGCGGTGAGCCGCTCTTGGAGCATCCTGGGGAGCGAGGGCTGGGGCTGGGGGGCGGATGAGTAATGCCGGGCTTGGGAGGTCCGGGGAAGGCCCTGTTGTGAGAGGTTTATTCCATGCATGGCTCGCGTTTGGGAAGCCGTTAATTGAGA
>NW_009199999.1:17347-19280 GCF_000690835.1 Fulmarus glacialis | reverse complement strand
AACACGCTCCTCATAAACTCACCTTTTTTAGCATTTATTACTCTGGCTCTGCTGCCGGCCCACCTTGGAGGGCATCTTACCCCTGATTACAGTCTGATTTGAAGGGGAAAAGGGGCTCAAAACTCTTTGGGGACAGCTCCAGCACTTTCTCAGCTGGCATCTGGGGAAGAGAGCTCGTGCTGGGCGAAAGAGGCCAGAGGTGGGTGTCTGCAGGAGGAAAGAGGGTGTCTGTGGAGGGCTCGCTTGAAGCGGAGGCACGTGCTTGGTGGGTTTGGGGGAAGGGGGCCGCTTGGCATTAGGTGCTGCACAAACCCGCAGAGCCCTGGCTCAGAATTGGTTGAACTCTGCAGTGCAACCGTACTACAAACAGTAAATAAAATATGTGGTTAATCTTTCTTTCGTGGGCGTATAAAGCGCTTACCTCCCCTTCCCCCCTGTGAGATGTTTTCTCCTTTGTTTCCTGTTTTTGTAGTGCTTAAAGAAGAGAGGGGAAAAAAAAAGCCAACAACCCACCCTCTTTTTTTTGCTTCTTGTCATTTTGTTTGTGTCAAGGTCTCAAAATGAAACATTTTTTCTTCCATCTTTGCCTTTGCTGCCCCAGCCACGTGCCTCCCGCCTGCATGGGGGAACCTGCCATCTCCCCAGCACGGGGGAACCTGCTTCCAGGGTTGAAAAAGAAAGTTGCTCTGGCGTGAGGTTGATGCGGTGCCTTTTTTTTTTTTTTTTAATCTAAAAAGGGGAAAAATACATTGCTGGGATTAGAGCACAGGTCAGAAGGCAGCAGCCAAAGAAAGGGACTCACTTGCGGGGTATTACGGTGTTTGCCCCATCTTTGTGTGGGACACGGTTGATTGAGGCCAGGTACATCAGAGCTTGCTTGGGGATGTCCCAGCTGCCTGATCTCAGCTGCAGGTGCCACCAGTGGGAAGGAACTTGGGTAGAGGCTCTGCTCCTGCTTCCGTTTTCAGGGCATAAAGGTAGATTTCCCTCTCACCTAGCTTGCAGCGCATTTTTGGGAAATTGGGAGAAAATCCCTCCACATTCTGAAGATCTCCGGTGATTTTGAACAGTAAGGGAGAGGAAACGCATTGTGGTGCTGAGACCTGGGAAAACATTGGAGATCCTTCAGCAGGCATGTAGGAGCAGCGCCCATTTGGCAAATCCAGGGGACAGACAGGGACTGGGCTGCTGGGCCCATCTGCTCCTCGGAGGGTTTGAACTTTCTTTCTTGGCAGCCCCCCAGATAAGCCCTGCTCAGGTGCTTTGTAAAGCATGGGAGAGAGGAGAGGTGAGCACTTGGTAGGAGCACAGGAAGAGATGAATCCCAAGTCTGTACCAGAAACTCTGGTCCTTTGCCAGCGTTGGCCACCAGCCCCAGTGCAGAGATGGCCCGTGCACTTTTCCTACCTGCCCCAGCTGCTTGCTTCTGCGGTTCAAAAGCTCTAGGTCTCTAGAGGGAAAATGCCACCAGCTTTTCTTTGCTAGTCGGCCCTGACACCAGAGATACCTTCCTGTTTGAAAGGAGTCCCATGTCGCTGCCATCTGTGCCAGGGATGTTTTTGCTGGGACCTAGGGAGCCCCAGTGCTGGGGAGGCTGGGGTCGGCTCCATTGCCAGGCTCCTGACGTGAGCTGCTGTGGGTTGTTTTACACTGAAACAGGTTTGGTAACTTGTGATGGGCTGGATTTTTACAGGCTTACTTATTTTCCAGATGACTTGTTTATGAGGAGTGCGGCACGCAGCTCACTGGAGGCATTGTGAGTGCAAGTGCCCCACTGCTCGAGCGTTAATTTAGCTCTCGTGACTGTAGATGGTGTGGGCTGGTGCCTGGCAGGCGTTCCCCACGGCGCTCTTTGAACATACCTGGTCCACAGACAACTTTGGCAGTAGGCCCTATGAAGCTGGAGATGTGCAAGTTCTCCCTGCGCCCTCCA
>NW_009199999.1:16484-17313 GCF_000690835.1 Fulmarus glacialis | reverse complement strand
GGCCGCCAAGACGCGAACCGCCAGCCCAACCCAGGGGTTAGGTCAGCCTAACCCAGGTCTCTCCCTCCCCTGGCTTTGCCCATGCCCTGGTTCCTGCCCAGGGGCCTTGGGAGTCCAGCGCCAGGCTCCTAAATGTGACTGATCATTGTGCCCTGGGATGCTGTCAGTTGGTCAAGCTGCCGTGATGAGTAATGACTTCTTGGGCCTTGGGCAGTCACAGAAATCCCAGCACCCACCTAGCCTCGCTTTCTAGCTCCACGACGTTCACCACCATCGATCTGTCAAGCTTTGCTGCGCTGTGTTGTCAGGGGCAGAAGGGATTTTGGTTCAAGCGATAGCAGCCTGTGCAGCCCTAGAGAGGTCTTGGGGGGGGGGGGCGGTGCTGAGCTACCCTGCTGCAAACCCATCTGGGTTTGCTGGCCAAAGTGGCAGTGGGTATCTTGGCGGTCCCAGATCTCTGGCTGAACTGGGACAGTCTCCTGCCTCCCTGGGGTTTGGATTAAGGGCTTTTACCTGCTGCTTTCTTGCTAAGCTTGAGCATTTTCCTCGCCCTTAGCCCATCAGGTTGCCAGCGGTTGCTTGCTCTAGACCCGCAGCTGCAAGTTTTCTGTGTAGAGTCAATCTGAGAAGTGACAGCAGAGATGGAGGACGTGGGGAGGCAGCCTGGTGGGTTTTGGTGGGAGGGAGGAGGCTTGCATGGAGGGGACAGCTTTGGTAAAGAAGAGGAGTAGGACAGGGGCTGCAGCTAAGAATGCTCTCTTCCTGTGGGCGACAATGCGATGTGGACGGGTGCCGGTGAGGAGTGAGGTGGAAGGAAGGGAGGGAAAGA
>NW_009199999.1:16066-16464 GCF_000690835.1 Fulmarus glacialis | reverse complement strand
GAAAGAGAGGTTCTTCTGAGGACCTTGAGCTGCTTTGCAAGGAACAGCGACAAATTGTAGCCCAGGCGTATCCCTGCGGTACGTAGGGGTTGGCTGTACTTTGCAGGTGGCGATGTCTAGGCACAGCCTTGCCCACCCATGCCAGACAACCCTGGCCAGAGACCTTTCTGCCTTTAAGCCCTCCCTCAGCAGTAGCTTTGAATGAGCCCCTGAGACGGGAGTGTTCTGGTCTGGTCTCTGAACCAGGAGGTATAAGCCCAGCTGTGGCTGGTGATGAGGGCATAATAAACTTAGCCCAGACCCTCGTTCAGTCTAAATCCAACCCGTGATATTTATGTAAGCCTCATGTGGCTGCTGGCATGGAGGTGTGCAGCATGCTGCTCTCCTCCAGCACTCGA
>NW_009199999.1:11629-16056 GCF_000690835.1 Fulmarus glacialis | reverse complement strand
GTGTGCAGCATGCTGCTCTCCTCGAGCCTGCGAGCATGGCGGAGAGGGAGAATTAGGAGAGACGTCGGCTGCAGTGTGAGACCCTGGACTTTCCTCCACCCCTCAGCCTTGTGCCTCGCACGTGGGAGCCCAGGTGAGTCCTTCGAGGAACCCGTGAGGCCCAGGACCATCCTTTCCTTCTCCCCTCCCCTCGCTCCAGCAAAGCACTGTCCTTGAGCTCTCCTGTGTGCTCGGCCAAGCCTGGTCCTGCCGGAGGGGGGTTCGCAGCCTCTCTGCTGCTCTGGTCTTTGCCTCTGGAGCCTAGGAGTTGCCTCTGCCCCCGTCTGAGCAGGGGGAGCAGAAGGGGGGGCTGGTGAAGGGGGTGGGAGGAGAAGGCAGATTTCCATGTCTCACAAAGGGCACAAGCGATCAGATTCGTGCAAATGCCCAAGAATAAAGAGTCTCTTACAGTGCTGGCTGCCCTGACCTCTCTCCTCTCTGCTCCAGAGGACAGCGTGTGACCACACAGGGATTTCTTAGCTGTGCTGCGGAGGGAGGCAGCGGGTTTTCTATCCCCAGATCTGTCTGCAGCTTGCCTTGCAGCATATTGGCCTATTTTTTGCTCGTTACCTATCTGTTTACTGGAAATCTTGGTACACAGTGGTAATTTCTTCTTTTCTTCTCTTTAATTTCATGTAATTGTTTGGTTTTTGTTTTTTTTTTCAATCTGACACTGAAATGGGGCTGAGAGCAGCAGTGCTTCCAGAGCAGGGACAAAAGTAACCAGGAAACAGGGCAAGAGAGGAGGGATCGACACCGAAACAATGAAATAGCCAAGCAAGGAAAGACTGAATGCTCAATAGCACAAGCCTTTGCAGAAATGCCTGGCTAGTGCAGCATTTTATAATCGGCTTCTGTGCTGGGCTGGCCTGCAACAGTAGTGTGATGGGGGAGGAATGCTTTGAATTAGCTGGATGCCAGAATTAATTCTGTCAGAATTCAAATGTACATGTATGTACGGATTTATAAATAAACACTTGGAGCCAGATTCTGCTTTGCCACACAGGCTCCGGGGCAGAATATGGTCTGGCCTGGCTTTTTTTTCTTTTAAAAACATAAAATGCTATGGATCTGGGCTAGGTTCTGGTGACTGTCAACTTTCTGCATTTATCAGCAGCCCGAAGGCTCAGGAGATGCTGGTTTGGTTGGAGTAAAGGGGATGGCTCGGAGGAGTCAGAGCTGCTGAGCTGGCTTGCGGCAGTAGCCAATTTTCTGCAATGAAGCTCCGTTCGCTGATAGAGAAGATGGGGCAGATGCTGGGGGACCAGTGGGGAGGTGTGGAATGTGCAGGCCCAGGGATGTCCTGCCCTTTTCTTTCCTCCATGGAAGAAGGACTGATAGAGGCAGCCACCCCTCCTTTACCCAGGAGAGCTACAGCCAGCGTGCTTGGGAATGGGAGGAAGAGATGCCTGGTCCCAAATTTGGAGGGAGGGATGGTAATTTACAGGCGTGAGACTCTGGATGCACGCAAGAGTTTTTACATATGTCCCCCAGATGAACTTGGGGAAGAGGTTCCCAGTCCCGAATCCTTTCTGATAAGGACAGCTTCGGCCTGTTGTCGCCAGGGGATCACGGTTGTCCCTCTTCTCTCTTGTGATTCACTTGTGATGGTAACATGAGCAAAGTTCCCGGCTGAGAGCAGCGCCCTGCCACTCTGCGGCGGTGCCGTCTGCGTAACATGCACTTGAAGTCATCTGTTTGCTGGGATGATGTACCAGAACTGTGGCGGGGTGGGGGGGAAATTAAACATGAATCAATTTAATTTCTCTGTTTCTTCTCTTCCCCCTACCTGTCCTTTCTTAATTCCTTGGTGTGTGGATGCTCGGGGGGGGCTGTCTCTGGAGTGGGCTGGGAAAAGCCAAGCTGTGGATGGCTCCAGATGAGGCAGTTGGCAGGGAGTGAAGTTCCGGATGGCTGTGTCTCTCTGAAATATGAGTATATGTTGTCAGACCAGCCGACTGTATGATTTGGGGCTTGGGGAGGGCTGATCTGCCCTTTCCTCCCTCCACCCATATTTTCCTGTGCGGGATGCCCCATTTGCGTGGCATCACCTAGTTCTCCTCTGCCTGCCTGGGTGACCTGGAAGCTTCATCCTAGAGCTGGAGCTTTGGAGAAAGGGAAGGAAAATCCCCCATATCCTAATGGAGGCAGTGTTTTCCCTTGCTGTACAACAGCTTAATCCAAACCTTCATTTGAGCCAGTTATTGTGTGGCTTTAAAACCCCGTCCCCTGGAAACCAGTTTCCCACCCCCTTCCCTCCAGTCGATCCTGGTCGGTGGAGCCGAGCTCTGGGGTTTGGTGCTTGGCCACACACAGACATAGATCGATCGTGCTGGGGGGCGGGTTGATATTTTTGTGGCAATGGCTTTTATTGCTGGTTGCGGTTGTTGTTGGGAAGTCGGGGGGGGTTGGCGTGTGCTGTAGCAGGCTTGTGCGTGTGGCAAGGGGAGAGAGGGTAATGTGATCGTGTCCTTCTGCTCATTATCCTCTTGCTAGAGGGGGGGCTGCATCCCTCTCCCCATCTGAATCCATGCGGAGCTGCCCGCTCTGCGGTGGGAGCTGGTTTTCCCTGCAGGTGAACTCCTCTGTGCTCAGACAAAGGGCTGGGGGTGCCGGTGCCTCCCTTTGTTCTCCTGTCCTGGTGCACCCGCCTCTGACTGCAAACAGCCCCTTGAAGCATGCCTCTCAAATGGATGGAGCAGAATAAATGCACCGTGAGGTCGCTGTCCCTCTCGTAGACCCTTTGGGGATCGGGGGGGTGTCCATGTTCCCCCTTCCCTCGGGTATTGTGCTAGCCCCTTGGTGATGGGGTGGCTGGATCTGGGAGGGAATTACTGCAGCTCTGCTGCCAGCTGCACTGTTGTGGCTGGGTGGCTGAGGCCCATGAGCCCCGTTTGGGTCAGAGGTGGTTTGCTTGTAGGGGATGGGGATGGGATCTGTCCCCCATAAGGGAGAGGGAGACATTTGGGGGTTATTTTCCTGCCTCTGCCTGCTGGCATCTGCACGACAGGGCATCCAGGCAGGGGACTGGAAATAACGCCTTGTGTGTTGTGCAAAGTCCATCCCTTGCCAAATGCATCTCCCGAGGGTGTGAGCCCAGCAGGTAAAACCACGGCCTGTCCTCCAGCCAAGGATTTTGTAGCATTTTACTTACAGGGGAGAAAAAGGTCAGTTTAATCTCTGCAACAACCTAAAATCTGGGTAGGGAAGTAAGGGTGATACCCTGAAGTAAAGATGAGTGGAGGTGAGGGGACCTATCTGGGAGTCGGGAAGTCCATGGTGGTGTGGGGAAGCAATCCTGGAGACTCGGGCTTTCTTTGCTGGTGGTGGTACCTTGCCGAACATGGACCCTGCTCGCTGCCCCTACCCAGGTGCTTCGTCCCCTGGTCCTCCCCAAGGCTAGCTCCTAGCTACTGCTCTCATCTGTGAATGCACATGGTACTAATCTCCATTTATCAAAGTGCTTTTGCAGCAATCTGATAAACAATACCGAGGTGATGAGCAAAAGCTAAACCTTTCTCTGTGTGTTAAAACTGCCCGCTGGAGCCTTCCTCAGGAAATGATCCTCCTTTCCAAAATGCAAGGCCCAGCTTTGCAGGAGAGAGGGAGAGAGACAGGAGGCGTCCAAAAAGACAACCTTCATGCACATGCTGCACCCAGTAACTGTAGACACAGACATTTGAGGAAAACCTTGTGCTTCCCAAAAGGTGGAGGCTGGGAACGTCTGTCAGCTTGGGTGAAAGATGGAGGAAACCAAGGAGTGGGAACCCATGAGGCAGCAATCCCAGGCATGTCCCGTCCATGGAGTGGTGATGCCAGGCGTCCTCAATCCCGGCCCTGCTGGCTGCTTTGCATCTGTGGAGCCTGTCTCTTGTTCTGCCCGACGGAGGGAGCAGGCGTTAACGTCTTGAAGGTCAAGCAGAAATCATGAGCTGGCCCCGAGGCACGGCTGTGCTAGCCAGCAGGTAAGGAGAAGCCACTGCAGAACCGAGCTAGCAGCCAGGTTTCTCTGTGGATGCAAGCTCACCAGGGGATGAGGAGCCGCTGTTGTTGGTCCTTCTGCTCTAGAAAATGGCAGTGCGGTCATGGCTAGAAATGGCTTCTGTGGTTGTACCCTGCATGCTGGCGCTGCTCCCCAGATCCCTGTGCAGCTCTCGGCACGTCCCGTAACCTTTGTGCCTCCACCGCATCCTCTTTAAGAGAGGATAATGAAACTGAAAGGGGGAAGCAGCGGGCGCTGGAGGCACCTTGGACTGCCAGGCTTGATAAAGCACTGCTGGTCAGCCAGAGACCTGAGGAGCTGGCTTTTTGAGTCAGGAGATTAAATGCCAGGTGGGGAGGGGGCATCTGGTGAAAGACAGCTCATTTGGGGATGGAAACTGAGCCTT
>NW_009199999.1:8294-11584 GCF_000690835.1 Fulmarus glacialis | reverse complement strand
TTCCCCTGGCTCCCCGGGAGGATAGAGCCGGGCGGGGTCTGAGCTGTCAGGCTCCGATCACCGAGTCAAAGCTGGAAGATAAATGATACTTCAGGGGCCTGAGATCAATAATGTCAAAGGCTGGCCCGTAATCGGGCGAGATTAAAAACCAATGATAGGCCTCCTCCTAGGAGCAGAAGTCAGCTTGTTGAAGGAGATTAGCGGGGTTTGCTCCTTTACGGTTATTCCCTGGCGGTGCCCACATCCAAACCCCACCTTCCCGGGCTGCCCCCTGCAACATAAGCGATTCTCCCCCTCAATGAACTTCGACCAGATCCCACAGGTCCCCTACGGCCAACCCTCTTCACCGATACCCGTGCAGCTGGTCCAGAGCGCTCCTGCCCTTGGGAGAGTGGCTGAGGTGAAGACAAAAGCAATTCAGCCTGGTGCTGGCCATCAGCCGCTTTTGCTGCTGGGGAATGAGCTGGGGCTGCGGGAGGCAGAGGAGGGGAGGAGAGGCTGAAGCAGGAGGTCACGTCGATGCTGTGGGTACCATGATGTACTGTGTGGTGTAAAGATGCTCGGCTTCAGGGAGCACACTGGGGAGAGGAGTTTGGGAAATGAGGGCTGCAGATGACTCTTGACTTTGTCCTGCATGTGTTGTTTTTACCTGTATTTATCAATTAATGGATGCCACGAGCGTTTAGCCACCCGTGGGCAGGAGACAGACAGGTGGGGTGAACGGTTGTGCCCATTTTGGGTGCGCTGGCATTTGAGCTTGTCACAGAGGTGGCTTTTCCCCTGGGTGGGCACTGGGCTGCGCCACAGTCTGGCCAAGGTGGAGAAAACGGAACTGATATATTTGCAGGAGCAAATCAAAATAAACTTGAGTCCCTTTTTTTTGTGCATCCTTAAAGGGGTGCACGCTCCATCGCAGCTCTGCAGGGCAGGGCCACACCGGGGCTTCTGTGAAGGGTGCTGGGAAATAGGATGTTGCCTCTATTTCCCAAGTGCAAGGGTGATTAAAGGAGAAGGAGCCGTGCCATCTCCTGCTACTGCCCCTCGTGCACACATGGGGAGCTGGAGATGCCGCTTGCCTTTGCCCTGGGCTCCTCTTCCCCTTCCTCCCCGCTCCCCCACCCCTTCCCCGCCAGGAAGCCTGGCCTTTGTGTGAAGCGATGCCTCCTGACATCAGCCGGGCGCCGCGATTTCCTCTGCAGTGGGGAGGGTGAGCGGGCAAGGAGAGGGGTGCCACGCTCCCCAAGGGTGACATGCGGTCCTGGCCTTGCTGGAGCATGGGGCGGCAGCACTCGGGGGGAGGCTGCATGCCCGGCTGGGATGCTGTGGGGAGGTGGCTGCCCCCAGCCCCACCAGTGTGGTGGTTCGGCGGAGCTTTGCCTGCTTGTGCTGCTCTGCCTGAAAGCACCGTGCCGGTGTGTTGCTTCTTGCCTGTGACTCTGCTTCGGTGGCATCTTTATTTGACTCCTCTAGGGATGCAGTGTTGGGCTCTATATAGCAGAAGCTTGGGCAGTGCTGGCTTGTGGGGTCTTGCTCTGGAGTCAGTGGCCCAGTACAACGGAGCAGAAGCAGAGGGGCTCACAGCAAGGCAGGAGCAGGGCTGACATCTCCTGCGGCCCAGGGCTGCACCTGAGCTCTGGGAACATCTTGCTGTCCGTGCAGACACGTCGCTTCAGCAAGGGCAGAGCGCAGCTCGGCTGTGAGGGGGTTTGCGGGGTGCGGGCTCTTGGCTGCTCCTTGGAAAGGGGCTAATGCAACACATGGGAATTGGCCAAGTGCCTGCCAATGAGAAGCGGTGGCTGGCGCCTTGCCAGGAGCTTGGGGGCCTTGCATCTCTTTAATTCGAGACGTGTTTACTGGCGGATGGCGTTTTGCAGCTGGCTGGCTGGAAACTACAGGTCCCAGCATGCTCCCTCGTGTGTCGCCCGGCTGCTGAGCTCCAGTGGGAGCGTGGTACCACGGGGATCGTAGTCTTGGTGCTCGCTGCTGCAGGGGTTTTGCTGCCGTGGAGAAGGGCTCTGATTCAGCATTGCTGGGCAGAGCTGGACTGCGAGACACAGGGCTGGTCTCTGCCTCCCGCTTTCTTATCCTCCTGCCACCCACGTGCTTGATGCAAGACCAGGTTGGCCTTTTTATGTCACCAGGCAGGGGAGGGGATCTGGTCCTATTCTTACTCATTTGCAACGTAAATATTTTGGTCCCGAGTACGTTGCTGGGAGCTGGGTGTCACGTTGAGGAGCGTGATTCATTCATGCTGTTGCTGCTCGGAGCACAATGAGGCAGCCTTGGGACCGGTCCCAAAGATTTCCTGTGATCGCGGCTGGTGGGGAATTTGGGACGTCACGTTTGACTAAGTCAGAGCCCTCTTCGCGCAATTCCTGCAAGCCAGAAGTACTGTGCTGTGCCCAGCATGTTCAGGACTTGCCACCCCCAAAATGCGGTGGGTGCGGGTGGCTTGCGTTTCCAGAGGGAGGAAGAACGGAGAGCGAGGCTGAGCTCCGGCTCTTGCCTTCCCCAGCTGCGGGCGTGCAGAAAAGGTTGCAGGGTGTAGGGCTTTGTGCCTGGTCCCAGCCAGCCTAACAAATAAAGGTACAAAGTGATGCAGTTCAAAACCTGCTGCACATCGAGTCTCAGAGGGGGCCCTGGCAGAGTTTCCCTGATGGGCCAGCGCCACACGAGCATCCATGTGTGTTTTAGAGGGACATAGGACAACCTGAGGCGGGACGCTGGGCAGATGGGCAGGAGCACTGGAAGATGCCTCTCCATCCCTTGCTTCCACCGCTGATGCTCTGCTGCCAGAAGGGACCTTTGCACTCCCGGTTTGGTCACCGGCACAGGATGGGAGGCACTGCTGCACCCTCCACCCCAGGGCTGGCTCCCTTTGCACTCCCGGTTTGGTCACCGGCACAGGATGGGAGGCACTGCTGCCCCCTCCACCCCAGGGCTGGCTCCCTCCGTCCCCCCGTGTGTCGCTTCGTCCTCCCCAGGCCGCTGAGAGCCAGGTGCGGGCTGTGCAGTGCCCAGATTCGTTCTGGCATCCTTCGTTAGATGGTGTTTGTTCATGCTGCATTTTTCTTTTTGCTGGCTTGTTTGGACACGCACTGGTACATTCACGGCACTCAGGCAGTAATGTGAGTCTCTTTCCCATTAGGAAAGGGGCCAGGATTTCGGGGGGGCAGGAGGGCGGCTTAAGCAGTAGTTTCTGAGATATTTCCTTCTGCCGCCACACCCTGCATGAAAGAGCAATATCCGCGGCTTCAGCTGCTATCGCAAGGCTCCGAACGTCTCTCTTT
>NW_009199999.1:4606-8208 GCF_000690835.1 Fulmarus glacialis | reverse complement strand
ATTTTGCATTTTAAAGTAAAAACACGCTGCAAGCTGCAGACAGCTGTCGGTTGGCAGCTTTGTTTGAACATCTGGTATTGCTGGGCTGCTGTTCAGCGCGATCTAACTATGGGATTCATAAAGATTATAATCCGGGCTTTCAGATTCTCAACAGCCGCCTCGTGAAAAAAACGGGGAAGAGAGAAAACCCAGTGGGGAGGCGGCTGAGGGGCCCTCAGCGTTCAGGAGTTCGTGGTCATGGTCTGTCCTCTCTTAGGTGTGGAGTGGCTGATGGGCTCTCTGTGTGTCTCCTTGGCTGCCCGCAGGTGCTGACGGGCTCCTTCCAGCCTGCAAAATGCCAGGTGTTGGGGAGCTGTAGAAGTGCAAAGTCGTCTTTTTTTTTTTTTTTTTTTTTTTCTTTTTTCCCCCCTCTTTTTATTTTTCGCAGCTTGTGTGCTGAATCCGATTGAGTCTCATACTCCTCTGGGTGGTGTCTGGTGCTGGTGAGCTGAAGCAGCAGATTCTGCTGTGGCTTTGGGTAGATGTTTGTAACAGTTGTCTGCAGCAGCAGGACTTGGTTTCTTTTTCTTTAAAGTAAGTGATGGAGGAGCCAAGGCTCGGAGTAAACATCTCGGCATGTCAAAACCTCGTTTCCAAGAGAAATTGAGTCCCTTTTTCTTCTCAACAGAAAGGTTGAGATAGCCACCTCTGTAAGCCCCATCCATCCCTCTGTGAGTCAGGCACTTTCCTTGGCACCTTTGAGAATTAAGCAGCCTCTAAGCCCCTAACGGGTTTTATAAATCTTGTTAGTTGATCTGCATTTTTGCAAAGCTCTTTGAATCCAGCCTATTGGCACATAAGTCACCTTGACTTTCTGCAAGGCTTTGACTCCCAACTCACTTTCAGGCTCCATTTGTCAGTTGGAGGTGCACAAAAAACGTCCCCCCTTATCTTTATTAGGAAAAAAAAAACCTGCCTGGAGAAATCTAGCTGCGCTCTAGTTGGTGCAAGCCACTAATAGAGGTGCATATAAACCTGTTTTGCCCTTGTTTGTGTTGATTTAACTTACCAGTACAAATTAAAATAGCCTTGAGCGGTTGGAAGTTTAACTAGATCAGTTGGGAGGGAAAAAAATAAAATCATGGCCTTTAAATCAAAGCAGGATTTTCTTTCTAGTGCTGCCCTGAGCCCGGAGCGGGGCTTTGTGCCGCTCACACAGCCGGACCCCTCGTCTCTGGGTCACCAAACGAGATGCTGATGGGACACATGGTGCTGGTCATTGCATTTGCATTTATCGGTGGTCTCATGGCTGGGACGTGTGGGTGCATGCGGGTATCGCTGCGGCTGCTCTGCTCCTCGGTGGTATCCGCATTCCCCTAAAAACCTGCTTGTGCATCCAGATCCTCTGGCTGGGCTCCCGCTGGAGCAGAAGTTAGAAATTAGGGGGGTAGGAAGCTGAAGGTCAGAGCTGTTGTTCAGAGCTCAGGTCTTCCCATGGCGGGGCTGAGCTGTGGCGGGTGCGGAGTGGAGGACTTTGGGCAGGGGAGAGGCAGCTCAGCCTGCAATGGGAGGAAGGGTGGAAGAGGCTGGCTGTGTTTCACCCCTGCAGGGAGAAAGCTCTGAGATCACACAGGCCAGCTGGATCTTGAATCCAAGATGTTTATTTGGAAGAGGGAGTGAGGGTTTCTCAATTTTGCAGGGGCTGCAGATGGGGGTAGGTTTGCTGCCAAGCAATGGGAGTGGGTCTTTGCAGGATGGCTGCTTTTGAAGGCAAGGCATCCCGCCAGCCGCAGTTTGGGGACGACTGGCCAGGACCCTGAGATTGCAGCACATTGGGAAGATCTTGGGATTCAACAGAGCTAGACGAGGCTGAGACAACAGCAGATCGAGGCAGGATTGGAGGAGCTGCCAAAGCCTCTTTATTTTTTTGTGGGGGTTATGGAAGCAGCAACTCACAGATGATATGTCAGAGCAACAGGGCTTGTGTGAGGAGCAGGGTTTCGTGATTCAACTGAGTTTCAGCACTGAACAACCTCCCATTTCTGCCCAGACTGCCACCACTGGAACTGGCAGAGCGCTTGCGAGAGCCAGTTTGGGGAGGTGATCCAGCTGAAAAGAGACTGCTTTTTTTTTCTGGCTTAATTTTTTAGCTGGATCCGTGGTCGGGAAGAGGCAGATGTATGAAAACAGAGACAGAAGAGGGAGAAAAGGAAGTTAGGGCCCTCGTAACGTACATGTAAATTGATTGAAACGTTCAAGAAACCACAAGCACAGAGCGTGCCGAAGACAGAGAGGGCAGGACTTCTTACATGATCTCCTGGGCTCAGAAAAACTGTGAAATCTGGTGAATCCCAGTTGGTGTAGCTGCAGGGCCCAGATTTTATTTTCTGGCATGGCGGGGAGGAAGCGCAAGGCAATGTTGGTCATTGGGGCCAGATGTGCTCCAGGTGTTGGTGTCAGTCTGAGGTCCCAAGTGGCTGGAAACGGTTGCTCAAGGCCCTTGGGTCTGGGTGTCTGAAACTTTCGGGGATGTCGCAAACCCCTGCACTTTCCCGGAGTGCCCCAGCAATGCCCCGGTGCTCTGGAGCCAGTTGCTCAAAGGGCGTTTGGTGCTGGGTTGTGCTGGGCAGGGCGGGCTTGTGCCGGGGTCTGCAGCCGGTAGCTCTGTGACAGAGATGTTTCAGCAGCAGGGTGAATTTTGGCAGTGATTCATAAGCAGCCCCGAACCAGGACATTTTTCCCCTAAAACCAAAAGAGGCGGGGGAAAGAGCTCCTCCCTCACATCCCTGGTGGCGGAGAAGACACGGACCTTGTCCTTCATAAACATGGAGCTGAGCCCTGTGACTCCTCCTGGCTCTCCTTGCTTCCAGGCGAAGGCGGCCTGGACTGTCCTCCCTCCTGAAGGGGAGGGCTGCTGGCCGCCGTCTGTGCCCAGGCCTGGGCGGGGATCTCCTCTCCCTCCCTTCCCAACAGAGAGAAAAAAGATTTCTTGAGCTCCTCGCTGCCCTGAGGGCCTGGTCGCGCCTGCAGCCGCAGCTCCAGCGGCTCTCAGAGCCTGTCTCTCAGCCTTGCTCCTGCACCACCCAAAAGCATTTGCTGTCTCCGCACCACCAGGACACAGCGCAGGAGCACATTTTCCTGGGCTGGATGCCGTCTTTCCTGGCGGATCCAGGGCAGGAGGCGGCTGCGCTGGCCAAAGGCACGGGCATCACTGAGGCTCATCTTTGTCCTGTGGAGCCAGCAGCATCAGTTGGGACTCACCTGGATGCATGCTCGGCATGCAAACCAGCTCCTCCATCCCTGTATTCATCTTCCCGGTGTGTTTCCAGCTCCTTTCTTCCTCTCCTCCCCACGCTGTGAGCGAGGCTTGAGCCTCAGGTCTGGTGGAGGTGGTTCACCCCACTTTCACTGCCTCTTGCTGCGCTGTGCACGGGGGCAGCTCCTCCGACACTGGCCCATGATCAGCTTGGCCTCGCTTGTACCCTCTAACACGCTGCAAAAGCAGCTTTGTGTTCGGGGCGCCTCTGTTTTGGGGGGCACATTGCCCATACTGGGCACCCCGAATCAGGAAGGCTCCTGCCTCCAGGACTTGCGGGGCTGCTGGTACAGAGGGGCTGCTTCTG
>NW_009199999.1:3883-4470 GCF_000690835.1 Fulmarus glacialis | reverse complement strand
CTGGTACAGAGCGGATGCTTCTGCAGCCGCCAGCCTTGTCTCCCTGCTCCTTAATCTCCCTTATCCCCCTTTTCCCCTCGAAGGAGATCTTCGTTCCTGCTCAGAGGACACTGACAGCAGTGGCAGCCAGGTTATGGCTTGAAGTTGGGGTCCGAAAACCCCAGGTAGAGCCCCAGCCTCCCTCCCCCATTTTGCAAGAGGCACAGCTGCAAGTAACCCCCACGGCAGCGGGGAGCTGGAGCGGGGAGCCGGGGGGGAAACACAGAGGGCCGGGGAGAAAAATTAACATCCTCAAGGTCCTTCTGAAGGTCACTTACCAATGGAGAATAGGTCCCCGTTTCCTGGCCTCCAGAAATCCCGCTGCTGGCCCCACACAACACAATGCCTCGTATTTTCCCCTTACTAATGAGTTCTTCCTTTCTGCTGGGTGTAAACAAGGGGAAGAGCTGTCCCGGGCTGCGGGCACTGGCACAGCCCCACGGCGGTCCAGGGTCTGCTGGTACGAGGCTGTGCAGAGGAGCGTGGTCTGCCCTGCCCACCGTGCCGGGGTGCCGCAGGGACAAGGGCTGACCCGAATACCGCCGAGC
>NW_009199999.1:0-3868 GCF_000690835.1 Fulmarus glacialis | reverse complement strand
ATCCAACTGCTGTGTGCCATCCATGCTGTAGGGATGCCCTGTGCCAGGGCGGGCACTGGAGGTGGGACATGGGGCTTTGCATCTGGTGTAGCTGATGGAGGTGGGACATGGGGCTTAGCCTGATGGTTTCTCCTCCCCAGCGTGCTGGGGAAGGCTCAGAGACCAGGCAGCATCTCGCAGGGAGATGGGGACAGGCGGGAGGTGTCTCCATCCACCCCAGTCTGAGAACAGGGCAGAGAGCCGCTTTTGCGAGAGGCACCCCGCATCCTGTTCCCCCAAGCTGGCGCTGGATGTTTGGCCTCCAGCCCTTTTCCACGAAGCACCGGCTCTCCTGGTGCTCAGGGGGTCCCTTGACGCTGGCGAGGGGTCTCTCATGCCCATGCGCTGCGTGGCTGCTCCTCCCATCCCGTCCTAGCAAGGGCAGCTATTAATATCCCAGAGGCTGTTCCCCTCCCCTCTTCCTTCCCCTGCCGGGCGTAAACCAGCCCAATCTCTGTTCAGGGAGCACCGTGAGAAAAGCCAAACCCCAGCGCAGCATGCATGTGCTCTGGGCTGGCCGGGGGAGGCGAGGCCTCCTGCTCCAGCCCGAGACCTTCCCTCCTGCCTGGTGCTTACTGTAAATGTGTGCAAGATGAAACCCCAACCAGAAAACATTTCCTTCCTGTCCTTGTAAGCGGATCAGCCTCCTGCGAGTGCTGTGGGGGCTGCGGAGAGTTTGAAAGAGCTGCTTTTGCCTGGGTCTGGTCAGCAGGAGACCGTGGGAGGTGGTGGGAAGGATGCTCCAGAGGGTTTGGGCTGTGGGGATGGGTCCCCTCGGGCTGCAGCAGTGCAGGATCTCATGGTTTGAGATCCTGGTTTTGGGGGTACGGAGGTGCTGTGCCCCAGAGCCACACAGTGTCGAAGCGCTGGTGTGTTGGCAGGTGGGGGGATGCTTTCAGGAGGGATGAGAATAGCTCGTCGTGTGGGTTTTTTTCAGAAAACCGGCCAGCTGACGGTGGAGCGGGGCTGGGGAGCAGGAAGTCTGTGGGTGGGAGGCGTGAGGAGGCGAAAGGTTGTGCTCGCCTCCTTGGTCCAGGGCTCTCGGTGCATTAAAATTCAGTTGCTGTGACTTCAGGCCCGTCTCCAGCAATGTGCCGGGACGCGGGTCTCAATGGGGGCCCTTGATCTCGGTCCCTGGGCTGAGCTGCAGGTGTCTGGAGCCATTCCCGCAACAGGCATCTGCCCTTCGCAGCTTCCTCGCTCCGGTTCCACCTTCCTCCTCCTCCTCGCCCTTCCTCCTCCTCGTGCTCCAAGCTGCTCCCTCCGTTCTGGCTTTCCGGTGGCTGCAAACAATGTCCTTATTCACTCAGCGGCTGGGATTTGGCGGCGAGGGGAAGGCCCGGGCGCAGAGGAGAAGGAAGGAGGGAGGCAGAGAAGCGAGTGCGCCTGCCCTGGGCCAGCCGTCCAGCTGCGGTTAAAGGCACTCTGTGGGGCACTCTGGCTCTCTGCTCCCCCCAGTTTCCTACGGGAACAAGGGCTGTGTGCTCTTGTGATTTGTCCACCTGCCCTCCTCTAGTACCCTTCAAACCAGCGTCCGTTTATTAGGAATTAGCATCCTGCAAGTGTCCCACAGGTCGGAGTGCAGGGACGTGGTTGCTCTTGCCAGGAGAACGGCCCTGAAGGATGCACAACCCTTGTTAGACATCAGAGAAGCTGCATGGGCTTCATTTCTCCCATGAACACAGTAGGGCTTTTCACTGCTCCCACTCTCATTTAAAACCAGAGCTGCTCAGCGGGTCGTGGGGCACTGCTCTGGCTTTGGTGAAGCTGTCAGGCTCCTTCCTGATCCCGCTGGGAGTCGGGCAGGGGCTGGTGTGTGCTTGAGCGCCCGGGGAAGGGGTGCCGCAGGCTCTTCCCTGCCGGCTCTCCCCAGGAGGCACGCAGGGACCCTGGCCATCCTCGGAGCAGATGAAACCTTGGGGCATGTCACGGGATTTTGCTGCCCCCATGCTGGCTGCAGGGCCACGGACTGCTGGGGGCTTCAAAGGAGGGATGAGGGGAGTGCTGGGCTCTAGGCAGGGCAGGGGCATAATCCGCCATTATCACAGGCTCAGCAGCGACTGCAGACTTAGCCCTGTCCTTCGGGAGAGGACAGTGGTGAGACCAGCCTGGGACAAGCCACGGAGACATCTTGCCCGCAGATTTCTCCCTGCCTGGGAGGTCTCGGGTGGGTGAGCTTCCCACACCCCCATGCCCCCCTTTGCAGTGGTGGGTTGCCCAGCCGGCCGAGCTGGACCCATGCGTGTAACACAGCTGTCGCTTGCGGTGCTGCAGCCCTATAATGACTCTTGGATGAAGAGCCCAGATGCCCTGTATCGTCCGAGCTGTTAAACTCTTTATTACCATTTTTCTGTTTTGCGGCTGAAGGCATTTAATCTTGCAGAAGTTCTGCTCTGTCAGGGCAGCCCTGTCCCCTGGCAGACGTCCCCCTGTCCCCTGCCTGGGGGGGGTGGACGTGTCCCACGCTGGAGCAGCTGTTGGGAGTTGGGGCAGGTGCAGAGCTGCCCGCATGCAGGTTTGGGGGGACAGACCGGGAGGTGCAGTAAGGTGTATGTGGGGGAAGGTGGTTTCCCAGCGGTGGTTTCCTCTCAGCAAGTGCTGGGCAGATTGTGATGGTCAGCAAGCCTTTCCCTGGCACAATCCCGCAGGGACCAGCTGTGCACATCCTCCCTGGAATGAGACTTTGCAGCGCTTGCTTTGCTTCCCGCAGAGATGGCCTTTCAAGTAGCATTTCTCTCCCAGTGTGTGACCTCGGTACCCTGAACCCACCCGACTTGTCACGATTGCTCCCCGGGATGCACCCTGCTCTGCCGCCGGCAGGGCTCCTGATCAGTGAGCAAAGGATAACCTCTGTTCCTTTCTCTTTCCACTTTCGGCAGTCCTGCTTCTGCGCTGGGTTGATGCCCATGGCATGTTTGCAGAGAGCCCTGCTAACCTCCTCTTCGGGCTCAGCTTTCCCTTCGCCCCCCTTTATTTTTTTCCATGAGGAGGGGGGAGATTACTTGCCACTCTAGCAGAATAAACTGGTGTCCAGCGACTAGCCCCATCTCGCTGTGGCCTTCGGAGGTAGGCCAGCCACTTACCCCGGCCGCAGATTAACTTATTAATTAATTAGATGAGTTCACTCTCAGCTGGTGTTGGAATACAGAGCATTTTTGGCGGCCGTTTCGCAAACTAGTGGCATGTCTCGAAAAAGACGAACTGGGATCATGGAGTTGCTCGGAGCCCGGGAAGGGCGCCTGTATGGAAGGAGCCGCGGTTCTCCCAGCATCAAGGTCATGCATGAAATATGAGAAATTACCCTGAGAAATTCTGATCCTGGAGGAGGAGGAGGAGGAGTTCATGACTTCAGAAATACCAGATTTGGGAGGGGATGCAAGGGGAAGGGATATATTTTCCTTTTCAAAATACCTAAGGAATTCAGCCTGTGCTGCGGAGACAATGAGATTTCGCCCGTCGGTGCCAGAAGGGATAGTTCATACCCATGTGTCTTGTTAAGGTTTCGGTTGCCGTGGGTGAAAAGCCCTCCCATCCTGCTGCAATCCCAGGCACGTACGGTTTTTAAATCGCCCTAAAATAAAGAGAGTGGCTCAGTTGTGAGATTTAAAGAAAATGCTGCATGTCCTCTATTCTCTCTGATTTCTATTTAGGTTGGATTTCGGTCACTTTTTCCAGCTGTGAGGGGCTATTAAATTAACTTACATATATAAAAACTTATTCTTTTATATATATATTTACGTAATATTTGGGATTTCACATAATTGTATGATTCCAGGAGTGGAGCACCCTGAGGTTTGTTACAAAACACAAAGGTTGGCAGCTCCGCCAC
>NW_009199998.1:0-219 GCF_000690835.1 Fulmarus glacialis | reverse complement strand
ATGGTTCAGCTGGAACCTTCCCCAACCAGTTGGACCATTGCTCCATCACAGGGACGTCCAAGAAGCTGAGCTGGTGGCTTCCACCCCGGGGAAGGACGCATGACAGAAGGGTTTGGGTTAGAAGGGACCTTCAAAGATCACCTAAACCCCCCCTTTGCCATGGGCAGGGACATCTTCCACCAGATCAGGTTGCTCACAGTCCCATCCATAGCATCACGG
>NW_009199997.1:10269-10581 GCF_000690835.1 Fulmarus glacialis | reverse complement strand
GCTGGGATCCTGGGGGCCGCAGCCCTCGGCACTCCCTGTGTGAACATGCATCCGTAGGGAAAAAATTCATGGTCGGGGTGAATCCCCCCCGCCCCCGATAAAAACGTTACTCGGTCTGGACCTTGCATCTCTGAATCTTTCCACAGAGAAGGTATTGGTGCAATGGGATGTAAATGTGCTTTTATTACAATTATTAATGATACAGCAAAAAGTCGCCACTTACATACGTCAAAAGGCAGTGCTGACTTGGGCCTCCGCCGAGCTGCAACATCCTCTGGCTGAAGCAGAGAAACGGCTGCCTGCGGAAAGGGG
>NW_009199997.1:0-10214 GCF_000690835.1 Fulmarus glacialis | reverse complement strand
AAATCCTGTATAAACCCATCAGAAGAGCAAGGATAGGGACAGACTTATGGGAAAGAGGAGGGAGTTCCTTCCCTGAAAACGAGATAAAGAAAACGCTGAAAGGCGGCACAATGGGTCAGCTTTATCACACAGCAATCCCATCTTCCTGAATTCACTTCTGCCTGGGGGAGGGAAAAGACAAAGGAAAACAATCCCTAAAAACTTACTAAAGAGAGAAATACATTTGTTATCCTGAGTGTGCTTTTCACCTCTGAGATTACAAATACCCCTGCTCGGTTACAGCACTAACACCGCTGTCTCTTGGGGTCCCACAGTTGCACAATGTAGCATTTTGTCTTAAAGAAGAAACATCCCTTCAAGCCGCTCACTTTGAAGTGCCTTTGTATTCTGGAAGACATAGTGCTGACACGAACAACCACCACATGGCATAGCATTTTTCAGAATTCATAGCAACACCTACCAAATACAGCTCCTACTGCTACATTCAGCCACCCCAGCAAGAAAGACCGTAAGGCAGATACCACCTTCAGCAACACATTCTCTTTGCTTTTTACGGATTTCTCCTACAAACCTAGCATTCCTAGAAAACATAGTATATGAATAATTCAGCATGGGTAACAATGGTGTCCGAGGGAGGCAGGATGAGGCCACACAACCTGAATTCGTTTAGTTCACCAAGACAAACTCCAGTCCATCTTCCTCACGACCGAGAGAACCGTGTCCTCGATTCTCTGCTCTACTTAATACAAAGCAGCACTTATTTATTCAGCTCAAAAGCCTGACAAGCTCAGAGGTGGAACAGTCTTTGTTTATTTGTGAGACTCTCACTTCGTCTCTGTCCACAAAAGCTAAGAAACATCACAACGTTTTTATGGCTTATCCTACGACACAGACGTATGAACAGGGTTTACCTGCCCTAAGGAGGATTCAAGTGAAGCGATTCTCACAACTCATCTCTCCACAGGGAAAATGCCAACACCCATTCTGCATGTTAAGCACTAGAGAATGAAACACCATCACAACTTACTCTGAAGCACCTGCCTCTATGGAGATTAAGCAGAAAACAATTCCATGCAGATCTCTAACCCGGGGGGGTGGTGGGGATATGGACCTTGCAGCTCAGAAGTTATCCAGCTCTAAAGTCCGTGGGTACGTACGGGGGAACTAAACACAAATGTCACTTGCACTTGATTGCATCTGCTTCCCCGCCACCACGGTAATACCACTGAGAAGCCATTACATAAAGCCAGCTCAGACAAAATGCAGGATTTCTGGCAGCACTGTTCAACAAAGGCTAAATCTAAAAGGAGATTCTCCCTTTTTATTGTTTTAGTTTTAAATAATTTGGCATTAACAAAGGCTTGAGAAGAAGTAGCACCACATTCTGGATGCCGAGGTCCTGGGATGAGCATGTCTGAAAGATAGCAGGCACTTCTAATTAAAGATACACTGAAAAGACAACAACCTACATTACAAATAAAACCACCACTGCATATGCTTTTCATTTAAGCACCAATAAGTAAATATATATACGGATGTTATGATTCCTAACAGGGAACCCGAAGTTCAAAGCAGAGAGCTCAAGCAGAGAGAAAGGCAAGTGTCATTACACGAAGCTGAACACAAGCAAAACCATTCCATTCCAAGCCTTTCTGCCACAGGATTTGGAGGCTTTACGGACCTAGCCTTTTGGAAAAGATATTGTTCCAATCCAAAAGCAAAAAGTAAATGAAATGCAGCTAACACCTTTTTCCGTATTTTTATGTGCGCCACATCACTTTTTGTCCCTTCCTGCAGCACTGCAAGCATCTCTTTATTTTACTGAAATCCTCCTTCAAAAAAAAAGAAGACAGAACAATCCAACACATCCCCTTTATTCATTTAAAAAACATGGAAGAAAAGTAATAGGGAAAGTTTTAGCAATAAAAAAGGGATCCTGCTTAAAAATCTATAGAACTTGTCTAGCAACATAAACTGATTTCTTTGGGTTAGAGATGACCCCATATAAAACCCCAAATTCAGAACACTCACAGTGCAGGCGAGTCTGGCTACAGACCACTTTTCTACTTCAGGTTAAACTCTTCCCTTAGATTCACATATCCCACTGCTACCAGCTTTGACATAAGTAGAATACGTAGCCCTCACAGTAGTATTTTCCTTAAATGGTAATGGCTATGTTTTAGCTTTCAGACAGAAAAACACTCTGGGCCATGTTAGAAAGAACTCTAGGGTCACAGAGACTTATGGCTGACTCTTTAGAGCAAACTTAGAGCAGACTGCACAGCAGTTATACAAGCAATTAAGAAAAAAATCTCTTATTTGGCATTTCTCTATGAATATATCTCTTGGGCCTGTGACGTGAAGGTCATTCACCGTTAAGCAGATATAACGTACGCCAATGGGTTCTGCTTGGCTGAGATGAAAGACTTTCATGCTCCTGAATATAAAGCAATGAACAGTGTTTCCAGCTGTCCCTGAAAGGCCTCATCCTCTTCCCATCACAAAACTTGGCTCTTCAGCATCATCTTCCTTCTCTTCCTCCTCCTTGCTATCCTCTTCATCATCCTCGCTGCTGACTCGCTCTTGAGACTGATCAGGTTCTAAAAACACCAACAGTATGAATTGATAACATATTCCCATATGTCTTCCTTATTATTTCACAACAAAATAGTCTCAGGTGCTATGCAAACATGTATTAGGTCACGCTAATTAGTACAGATGGATTATATATTCCCATGTGCCTTCCTTGTTAAATATCTCACAATAAAGTAGTCCCAGATACTAAGGAAACAATTGTACCAGGTTATATTAATTCTACCGAGCGATGTAGAGCTCAGAATATCAAATTCTCCCTTGGAGAAATATTCCCTTACCTCCAACATTACCACTGTTGTCTATCATTAAACAACTCCACCTCCTATAGAACATTATTTCAAACAGAGGTAGTCAAACACTAAAGTGATAGATTATCTCACTCCCAATCTCACCTCTGCGTGTCGGCATGAACTTTCGAGTGCCACAGAGCACCGTTAAAGAATGCAGGCACTGGGAACCCACGGGCAAGACTCAGTATATTTCTACACCTATCCAAGTTTACAGAAACTTGACAAGGTGCCATGAACTTTTACAGACTGTTTGGTATACTGCAAGTACAGGAAGTTGTTAAGATATGTGTAAGATTAACGAGGGTCACAGAAAACTCGTGAAACCTGCTAGAAGACCAGAAAACACCTACTGGAAATTACATATTGGATAATGAAAATTAGGTATGGCATAAAGTGGGACCTGAATCTAATAGCCATTCTTCTGCTCCTAGTAGCTCTTGTACCTTTACTGTTTCTCAGGCCAAGCCACACTCAGCTCGTACTCCGAACAGTTACACGTAGGATTTAGGATTAGTGGTCTGATGCCACCGCGTGGTGAAGTTCTGTACTTTCATTTTTTATTAGGGGTCTGTACAATAATGCAACATTAACAGCTGACTTTATTTAGCACCAACCTTTATTCTTAATATTTTTACTACAACAAAGGTGAAAGATGGCAACGCAGAGGTTTTATTTGTTCATTAAAAAAGGAAGATAAATGCTTGCCTGCCACATTCAACAAATACACTTCAATTAATTTGGTAAAAACTCTCAGATCTCAACCCAGGGCACACAAAACTAGAAAAAGACAGCCATCTTTAGTCTACTGAGAAGCCACTGATAAGCCTGTTCTATCCCCACTGATTTTTTTTTTTTTTTTTTAATAAAGAACCACAACCTGTAAAGAGCTAAGAACTATTCTAAAGACAGGGGAGTTTGGATTCTGGCTTCCAGAAGATGACTTATTTGTGCTGAATAAAAACATTCCAGCCCAACAACTGGTACATGGCAGCCCCATAGTACAGTGCCAGTCCCTGATCCAGCTCCCCTCTCTCCCAGCCACTCCCTAAAGGGATTGGTATTCTGTTTTGTTCATTCAAAGGGAACAAATGTATGTTAACTCATACTTAAATTCTCCTCCCAGTCACAACTCATAAACGAGTAGCTTTAAAAAAAAAAAAAAGAACGAAAACAAAACACCAAAAAAACCCCCCTCTGCTACATTCACTTGCTGTCATAAGTAAAATTAACCTAATGATTAATTTGTCCTCCCATGTTTATATGGGAGGCTGGCAATGGCTCAGTTGAAACAGATCCAATTTTGAAAAGCAAAGCAGAAATAAGATAGCACTGTCAGACAAGTCACTGTTCTAGCAGAATTATCGGGAACTGTTGTAACTTTAAGACTAAGAATTACTGCAGAGTTAGTGTGCTAATCCACAAAGTACAACTATTTGAAAGAGTAAGCTAAAATATACTCACTGAAAGGAAGCAAGGAGTATTCAAAAGTTTGAGCAAACAGTGACACTGACATTGCTGAATATTAATTTTCAAGACTGCAGGAGAACAGAGGCAGTCAGGTTTTTCATGTTTATTTCTATGCGAAATAAAATAGCCACGTGGAACAGATGGCGCCAAGGTGGCTCAATTTCTTACACACAAAATCATAGCTCAGTTTCTTGCTGTCCAAGCTGTGCATTTTTTCCACCTGTTTTCCCATGCACATTCAAAATATACTTAAAAAAATAACAGCCTTTAACAATACTGCCTTTTTTAGCAGAAGATGTTCTAAACCGGCAGTTTGTCAGAATAGCGGGGGCAAAACATCCACAATCAACAAACCCTGATTCCAGTGTTTGCTGTCCAAAATTTCCCCTAATAAAGGGAAAATATTCACAAACAGCCAAGTAATTTGTAAGATTAAATCTCAACATAGATGGCTTTCAAAGAGGACTTTTGAAACATTAGCTAAAATAACAAGCTTAAGGCTCAGTCTTCCTATCCATGTATTGAGAACGCGTGGGGCGGGGGGTGGAACAAACCCTTCTAGGCTTCAATTAGGGAACAGAACTAGGTCTTGAGAAAAGAAAACTAAATTTCACTGACCTTTTTCCTGCTTCTTTTGTTCAAGTTTATTCTTCTTAGCTTGCAGTTTCTTCTCTTTTAATTTTTGGCTATAAAGCAAAGAAAAAAGGCTCTTTTGCAAATCCAACATTGTAAAGCTTCTGCACATTCATACACTGATAAAGGACATGTTACAGACATCTTGGAAAAGCAGACTTCAGAAGATAAGTTCAATTTAAAGTTGGCCTCAACTGAAAATTCAGTGAGAGAAAACTCAGACACATGATCAACAGAAACTTTTCTATGTTGTTTTTAGTCTAATGTAATTTTTTTATTAAAAGTCTTCCATGATGCCACAGCAACCAAAGCTATATGATATGCAAGAATCTCCAAGAACACAGAAGGAACAAAAATGAAACTACTCCTACATTTTAGCCTAATAAACAAAAAGGGAAAATGGTGTCAAAACCCAAAACTGAACACTGGAAAAAAATTTAAGTCATCACCAGTAATATATACTTTAATTGAAAAAAAAGAATGCAGTATGCTTTGACCTTCATCTTTGGCTGTACTTCATCAATATGTTGGGCCTTAGGAGTAACATTAGGAGTAAGAGGGAATTTCAGTTTGTATGACAGTTCTGTTTGCCCAGCAAAGGTAACCAGGCAATCTAATGGCAGACACAGGGCAGAGCAACCTGGGATTAGTGTTCCTCTCTCAACACCATAAATGAATTCTCTTGAAACGGAGAGCCAAGTACTGTACCTGTTAGGTCAGGACCGAAGAGAAAGGGTGGTGAGGGAAGTTAAGAGGGGCTCCTACAGGGCAAAGCCGCGTGGTACCTACGCCATTAGACTATAAGAAGGGGGACAAGGAGCTGTTTACGCAGCACTTGCTGTTTGAACAGTTGTTCCCATCTCAGCCAGGGAAAAGGCAGCAGGCCAGATCCGACTTGCTGGCCATCTGTTGGACCACGCTAAATTAAAGTAAGATGGCAACAGTGTTTGTGTTGTGCACTTTTGTGCTAATATGCCAGTGAGTCACTTTGCACAGGCCTTTCAGCAGCAACTCTCAGCTGCAAGATGTAAACCCCTTATTCTCAAAGAAGGAAGAGAGAGGCTGCTTAGGGTCAGACCCTCTGAAAGAGCCGAGCTATGATACCCTGCTATTTCTGAAAGGTATGGTGGACACAGACTACGGAATTTAAAGTCTTGTATCACTGCATTACGGTGGACACAGACTACGGAATTTAAAGTCTGATTTAAAATGCTCAGACTATTTCTTGACAGCGTCAATCTTGTAACTGTTTCACTTTGTCTAAAACTTAAGAGAAGGATGGATTTAATATTTTTTAATTTTTCCATCTAACTTACTAGACTTGACCTGCCAGACATTTCAATGAGGTAGGTAGAAGCAGCGACTGATTTTAACAATACTGTACCCATCAGTGGCCTTTTCAGTATTCACAGACTGAACTGGACTAGTCACACTGACAGTGTACGAAGGACAGCATCAGGCCCCACCATGCTCTGCTAGTCCAAATCCAAACGTGTACCCATTAAGCAGCATCCATTTTTGCACTTAAGCTCCTTGGTGTCAGCTGTTTCAGATATTTATTTAAGCCAGATGTACATACAAACCTTTCTTGACACTGTTCTAACAAATATGCAGTAAGGCATGTTGCAGTCAACATCACCGTGTCAGCAAAAGCTGCTCAACCACTCAAAAGTTATCCTGCTAGCGATGGCACGGAAAATAAACCATGCCAGGGAAGCCTGTCAAGTTTACAGCTACCTTTAGAAACCAAACAATGACATTAACAAAATTAATTTCCACAGTCAGACTTCTCAGCTGATAGATGTAGAAACAGAATGATCGCATTTATCCAAAGCATGCAGCTACAGATGAGGCACAGGGCATGAGGGTTTCCATGTCAAGCCTCCTGGGAACAATCTGCCCTTACCGCTTCCTTCTGCGTTTTGCTGTTTGTTCTTCTGCCATCATCTTATTCCTCTCCAGTTTCTTCTGGAATTCCTCATCTAGTCTTTGCTGTAATTGATCACATGTCATACTTTGGTCACAATCTAAATTAAAATACTTCTTTTAAAAGTCATGTCCTTTTAGGGAGAAGTCTTTTAGCAAAATACAGAAGGGAGCTTTGCCAGAATTTGTCCGGCTTCTTCTTTATGCAAAAGCCATATTCCTAGGGATGACTTCTGTACAGAAAGCATTTTTAACCTGCAGCCTGAGCCAAACATTGAAGCCTTTAGAGGGAGGAATTCTCACCAAAACAGATGAGGGAGATCGGGCTTCTGCCCCAAAGAACATTTCAGTAAAAACAAGAGAATAATTTGAGACACAAACATTAACACATGGATCAAAGGACTCATCTTGGCCAAAAGAGAGCATAACAATAATGTTCTCTGAAAGCGGTGCTATTCTACTCGACCAAGACTTAAAAGAAAGAAATCCGGACTCTATGCACAGGCACTTGCTTTGATTCTGTCTGTACAAGACAGTGATATTAGGGATTTCTAGTTTTTAAAGCGTTTTGAAACCAACCTAAGAACACACACATTCACGTGCGCTCCTACTGTGTTCTAGGACCCCAGTGAACAGAGACGATGGAGCATGTCTGACACAAAGCACCAAATGTTTCAATACTGACAAAGACGCCACATATCACATACTCCTACAGTTTTCCTCTGAAAAGGGGTGGCTCAGAACTGAATTTTTTGTACATGACTTTAAAAGAAAAAAAGATCTGCAATGAACATCAAATAGTCAGGGGGAAAAAATGATAAAGAGTCCTGCTGACCTTCTCAGCCATGGCATCCATGAAATCTTGCCTCTGGTACTCTCGCCGACGAAGATGTCGGTACACATGAAACTCCCCACTCCCAGCTCCAGCACTGGAACCTACAATAAAGAAGAGTCAGTCTAGTAGAAAATAACGTATACTAGATGCTCACAAATGACTACAGCTAGATGCTGAGGGACAGGACACATGAAAAGGCACTGTAAGATGAAAATCTATTAACAACACACAGAGTGTGTCACCATTTTATATAAGCTCAAATCACTCACAATCAAAAGCCAAAGCGAGCTGCAAAACCATACACTTATGGTTCACTGCAGTTTCTACTGGTCAGTTACTCCTCTAGAAAGAATCCAGTCTTAACTGGACATTGAGGCAGTAAAAGAACTAGAGATCAAATGCACACCCCGTTCGCTTCTAGGCAGAAGTGAGCTAAAACATCTTACTGAGGCTGCTTCTCACTAGTTTTCAGCATCTCACATAAAAAATAAAGGTCAACAGAAAGGTGATAAACCCCATCATTTACACTTTCCTATGCAAGACAGATACCACTGACAGTTTTTGACTGTTTCTTCATAAATGAAATTTGTATAGCGCGCTCTTCCTGGCATAAGTCTGCATGTTGAAGTCTTACAGGAGCTTTCAACATCACACTCCATTCTCTTCCTCTGTCTCCTGAGCCATTTCTCAACACAAAGCACACAAACACGTGCCTAAAAGACACCTAGTAATTAAAACATGGCAGCTGGGACTGCAATAGGGGTGCTCTTGATACCAACAGAATCCCAGCACATCAGATGCTCCCAGAAAAACAAGACAATTCAACTCAAGCACACAGCAAAGCTATTTGAAAAAGCCGTGAGGGAATTACAATAAGCAGAACGTTTATTCAGAAGTGTATAAAAGCTTTAGTCCAAGACCAATTATTCTGAAAATAAGAACAAGTCAGCCTCTAGAAAGGATCACTAATAAGGATGAAGGTCCCAAAGAAAGACAGAACTTCTACACGCAGATGAAATGTATACCACAACTACTACATTTAATCTGTGCAGGTAAAAGTGAAGTGTAGGCAGAATACTCGGGTCAGGTTCCTTGCACAGCTGCCAGCTCCCTACCTGACCACGTACAATCATATCCGCTGCACATGTCTGCTTCTCACAGCCTGAGGTTCAGACTCAAAGCAGTCAGAAGAGGGACTTCATAATTATAAGTTTCCAGAGCACTCTCAGATCCGTGGAAAGGACAGATTTACTTATCATCATTTACTTGTCATCACCAGAGCAGCAGCCTATTTCACTGCACGCAGTCCACATGCTGGAGTGCCACAGGCATTGTTCACTTTGCATTCTGACAACAAGCAGAAAAGTGGACCCCAAGAACCAAATAAACTCAGAAAAGCAACTCCTGAAGCACATTTCACACCTCCTTTCTCCAGCAAACTGAGCAACAACAGAAAATCGTCTCTGGCCTTTTTCGTTAAACACTTTTCTAAGTTTAATGTAGCTGACCTCACAGTTATCTGAAGAATAGTATCTTTACCCATCACATCTCTAACAAACTCCGGGGGAGGTCGTGGTGCCCATTCATTCAGTTTTTCAGGAATTGGTACAGTCTTTTCCTGCAAGAACAAACCAACCAGTCATCAGTATCTTCTAGGAGCAAAGTCTGCAATTTTAACACATTGTTGAAAGGTGGTATGTGTCTGACAACAGCCTCTTCCATCAGCTGACAGATCTCAGAAGGAGCACAGCTGTAGTAATTTCTTCATGCATAGGGAGCAGGAGCAGGCAGAACACGAGAATCGTTTTTTTTTTTCCCTCACATTCAGGCCTGCAGGTCAACAAACCCCAGGAGGATTAGGAGTGTCTGTGCTTCTTTTCATATGGAAACTAGAAGAAAGCAAGTCAGCACCTCCAAGCACTCGCAGAAACTGAGGATACTCCCACTACCAGTGGTCTGGGAAGAGATGAAAGGCATTTGTGCACCTTCCATGCCAGATCTACGGAGGACAGGGAAGAGCAGGGAAGGGAGAACACATGGTGCAAGGTCAGAGGAAGAACACGGCGCGGGGAAGTCTCAGCCTCCTCCAGCACACACAGAGAGGGAGCCTGAGAGTCTCCACCTGGCAAATGGGTCCTCCTCAGGACAAGGATCAAAACACCCAGCTAGAGGAACCAGGGTCATGCTCCCCCCCACCCCCAATTAAAAACAGCAGGCAGAGAAAGACCAGCTGGCAGAGCGCTGAGGGGCCGGTCTTCCCCCTGGGTCCCCAGATGGGTGTCTCCCCTCATCGCACCCCGGGGGAGACGGATCCCTCTCCTCTCGTGGCAACCCAGTGTGTGTGTGTGTGTGCAGGGGGGGGTCGGCCTCTCTCCCCTCACAGACCCGGGGAGGGGTGGTCGTGGTGTCGGTTCCTCTCCCCTCAGGGACCCGGGAAGGAGGGGGATGGAGGTCCGTCCCTCTCCTCT
>NW_009199996.1:520-1858 GCF_000690835.1 Fulmarus glacialis | reverse complement strand
GTGGGAGCAGGGAACAGAAGAGTGGTCTCCATCCCGCCGGCAGCCACGTCCTCCCTTGCTGCCTGGTGGTGGGGCGATGAAGGGGCTTTCTTGACTCGGGGTGGCCACGGGAGGTGGTTTTCGGACCTCGCCAGGAAAGGGGGCCAGGCATGAGGCTGGGTATGAGGCTAGGGACACGTGCGGGACAGCACGGGGCTCCCAGCAGCAGCCTGCACCCCGCAGCAGGCGGTCTGGCACTTGGCCGGGCTCTGCTCCCCGGGGAGAGGAAAGACGGGGGAGCGAGGGGAAAGGGCAGGATTACACCAACCAGCCACCTTTCATTTGTTCGGGCTGTCAGCACCCAGCACGCACCAGCCCGGGGCCCCGGGCATGGATGCAGCCTGGCATCCCTGCCGGTTGTGCTCAACCCTCAGCTGACATGCAAAGCAGGGATGGAGCAATCCAGCATCCAGCCCCCTCCCCTCTGGCCTTTCCTCTGCCGTGGCCTGTTGCTCAAAGCATGGTTCTTGTAAAAACACGTAAATATTTATACAAGAATAATTTAAAAAACATGGTCTGTCAAATAATCAAAGCAGCAGAACATCCGAGGAGCTTTCAGCTGGATTGGGAAATCCGGTGTTGCTTTCTGACGCCACGCTGCAATGCTGGAGGTGCTCGTGGCTGGCCCCGGCCCTGCGGGCTGCCGGACTTGCTGGCGCGGGTTCGTGGCAGGTTTGAGGTCTTCATTAATGTGGTTTGGGGACCATGGCGGCAGGCGGCTTTCACTTGCATCAACTCGAGCCACCCACTGCCGGGAGTCCCAGCTGGGGATGGGACTTCACCAGGCATCAGTTTCAGCCTCACATCCTGGTTTTGGCACTGTCCCCTGCACTGGGACCGTGCCAGGAGCCGGAGAAATCTTTGGGTGAAGCACTGCACCCCTGTCTTCTCCCGAGTTGCATGGCAGGGCCGGGGACTGGCGTGGGGAGTGGCAGGGTGGTCCCCAGTGCTGTGGGGTAGCAGGGGTACTCCCCGGCGGCATCTCCATCCCTCCAGAGTCAGCATTTCACAAGCTTGGCTTTGCCGCGGTGGGGTGAGAGCCTTGGGCCAGGGTTTCCCCCAGGGAATGAGATTTGTGTCCGTCTAAATGGTCCCACATCCCCGTTTGCACCAGTGTCACCAGTCACCAGCACAGCCACAGCTCCTTTCCTGCGTCCTGGTAGCACCATGTCCCCCCGGCACCACCAAGAAGCCCTGAGCTGCCGCTCCCCAGGGAGGCAGGGGAACGGCCTTAAAATGGCAGCACCTGGAGACCCCCAGCCCCGTTTCTGCTCACTTGGGGCTCCCCTGGCTGGGCCA
>NW_009199996.1:0-278 GCF_000690835.1 Fulmarus glacialis | reverse complement strand
CTCCAGCCCCTTCCCACCACCCGCATTTATGCGCGTGATTCGTGTTCTTGCATTCTTTGAACCCGGGCCAGATAACGAGTTCAAACCCCTTCATTAAAACCTCGGCTCCCCCCCAAACGCCCGCGCACCTCCCTGGGCTACCTGGCTGCCTCGCCCGCCCCGGGGAGGGGGCTCCCGGGGCCAGTTTCCTCCCCGTGGGAGGTGATGCTTGTGCCGTGCACGTGTTCGGCATCCGCAGGGAATGCTCTCTGCGCTCGGCCTAATTAGCTGGAAGGGCG
>NW_009199995.1:912-1147 GCF_000690835.1 Fulmarus glacialis | reverse complement strand
GGTGAAGAAATCGCCCCTTCCCACCTCCCTGCCCGTCCCCCTCCGTGCCTCAGTTTCCCCACCAGCCCTGCCCAGGAGAAGATGGATACGGGGAAGAAAGTGGGGTGGGAGTGAGAATGAGAGGTCCCACAGCACCCACGTCCCCTCCCTCACTAGCCGGGCACTTCGTTAGGTCCCTTGGGACCCCGATCCCTGCACGGGACGTCCCCCGGCACCGGAGAGTCACCGCGGATGC
>NW_009199995.1:401-716 GCF_000690835.1 Fulmarus glacialis | reverse complement strand
TTAATTAATGCCAAATCGCCGCGCGATTACAGGACGTGGAAATCAAATGACTTCATTGTGATTAAGGTTTATTGCCGCCGGGGAGCGACAGGACGAAGAATCATTTGCCGCTTATTGGAAAGGGCCGTGGGGAGCATTTGCCGGAGCCGTGCCGGCGTGCCGGAGGGATGGAGCTGCCTGCACCAGCACCGAGGGACCCGCCAGGCGGCTTTTGAGGGACCCGCCAGGCGTCCGTCCCCTTCGTCCCAAGGCCACTGTCCCCTACGAGGGATGTGGGACACAGGGGACATCCCCGTGGGAGAAGGTGGTCTCTGT
>NW_009199995.1:0-331 GCF_000690835.1 Fulmarus glacialis | reverse complement strand
TTTGTGGCTTTGGGGGGACCTCAGGCATGTCCCTGTCACCTCCGCGGCATCGAGGATGGCGGTTTTTTGTGACAATCACCAAAAATCACTCCCTGGGACTCGGCGCTAGCTGGGTGTGATGCAGCAGGCAGGGACCGGGGTGGGTTTTGCCCCAGCGATGGGTGACATGGGGGGGGACAATCCCCCTTCCCCAGCACAGGGAGGGGAAACCGGCAGCCCCGTCCCCTCTCATTAAACCCCTTTTCATCCCGCTTTGATCTCCCTCCCGCGCCTGCGGCCGGGGTCAGCGCAGGCGGCGGCAACCACGGCACCCAGGACCGGCACCGGCAGG
>NW_009199994.1:9385-10859 GCF_000690835.1 Fulmarus glacialis | reverse complement strand
TTTTTTCTGTCTCAACCTGTGGTGGATCTGGTTACTGTAATTGTTGGGGGTGCTGTGAAGTGCTCGAAAGGGTAAGATGGGGAGGGAGGGAGGATCCAGAGGCAAGAAGTAGGAGCATATTACCTTGTGGAATAAACAAAAAGCAGAGGATGCTTTTCATCTATCTGCAAGGACCAAGAAAAACAAGCCAGGTGCGTCCCCTCCAAGCTCATTTCCATCACTTCCAGGTGAGAGATGGAAGAGCAGCAGAGGAAAGAAAAAGACAGTCATTTCCACATGGAGTCTGAGGTGGGGCAGGATTGCAACCAGGGCACGGCAGCATGGGCAGACCCCCAGCAACACAGAGCAGGGACTAAAGAAGGAGAGGATGACGTGTCAGGCAATGTTCATAGTGAAGACCATCCGTTGTCCGATGAAGGCAGTGCCGCTGTGGGAAGTAAGGATCTCCTGTTCGCATAGGTCCTGTCAGAAACTACATTGTCCTCAGAAAGCTGCCTGTTCAGTAAAATCAACTCATGGGCAGGCCCGGGCAGCCCAGGTCCACCAGGGAAGTGCTCAACATTGTCATGTATTCACAGTCCTGCTGTGAATTTCCCCAGGACGCTGAAGGCGTCAGACCAGCTGATTTCCAGGGACGGATGAGCCATGTACAGTTTGGGACAGGAGCGCAGTAGTGCTGTTCACCCAGAGCCCACAGGACATGGTCACTTTCTGCTGTGTCCACCCACCTCCCCCTCCCGGGCACTGAGCGATACCTGACACAAACCTTCCCCCCGAGCCTGGGGAATGCCGCCCTGCAGAAAGACTTGTCCCTGAGTGCCTTCTGATGTCCCCACTGACCCCTATCACTATCTCCGAGCCCATCCCCAGCTAATCTCTCCTAACACCTTTTCTGATCTAATCTAAATAGCTGCTGGCAAACCCACTAATTCTGCTTGTTAATTCTCCAGCCTCTCTGCTCGCACTGGCTGCTAACACAAAGCTGTCTCCTTTCTACTGATGAAAGAGCCTTACTCTTAGGGCAGAAGTTACACATCCCTGGGCACGGTGAGAATTAGTGGCCTTCCAGATAACGGAGGCAGGATTTAGAGGCATGGCATGGAAGAATTGCATGGTACTTGGACAAAAGATAGATGTTCTGCTGTTGAGATAAATCCTGTACATGTGTTAAAGAAGACCACATGCATCCAAGTCCACATTTCTAACATGTTTAAATATGCAGTGCCCCTGCAAACCTTGAGAGATTGCTTGGGGAATAAGACTTAGCCACCAAAGTCCCACCTAGGAGACTTAATTAGGGATATGAAGCACAACACAAACGCCATCCTTTTCTTTTTTTTTCCCTCTCCATTTAGACATGTTTCAGTATTTCTTCTGCGATTGTTTCATATACCATTAATATTCCTGAGTTCACCCAGAGAGTAGAGCTGCTCAGCTCTGAAGCAGAGAGCCCACCAGAGTGAGCCCAGCACCT
>NW_009199994.1:0-9372 GCF_000690835.1 Fulmarus glacialis | reverse complement strand
GAATGTATAAGTGATGAAATCTGGTTTTCTGCACTTTTTTCCCTGTATGGGTTCTTTGATGGACTCTTTCAGTGAGCACATTAACAAGATTTCTCTTCTGTCAGGCATCTGTCTCCATGTTTCAGAGCATCGGCCTTGCACCTCTGCTAGCTCCCTCCTTGAAGCTGTCCAGCAGCATTCAAAGGCAGTGGCAGAAGGAGAAGAAGGGGAGTGCAGCAGATACACACATGATTTGATAGCACAAACTTAGTTTCATTTAAGAAAGAAGCTATTCTTTTCATTATTATTCCTCATGAAATTTATAAAAAGATGTAAGGGTAATAATTTATATGCCAACTGCGAGAACTTTTCTGTTCGCATTCTTTCTAAAAAAAATTTATGTTTTACCAATGGATTATTGGGGTAAAAATATCAGAACGTTAAATGTGTTTGATTCATTGTGAAAATAGCTTTTATATTTATATATATGTTCATATTCCTCATTCTAGAAAACACTGTCGTTATTGTTTTGGTGCAGAACTTTTTAGATATTTTAGGTACGGTTGAGAAGTGGGTCCTTTTTTCCACTCCAAAACCCCCAAAGAACAAAACCTTTCATTATTGAAACTCTGCATAGGCTTTAAGGCAATTCGATATAAAACTACTTCAGATCCATGAGTGGTGAAAATAGCGACAGCAACAACAAATCTCAGATACTCCCTTTGCATGACTGAGTCAATTACTTGCAAAAAATCTAATTAACATACAGTGTCTTCCCTCTCACTCTTGCTCCTGTCTTAGGTCCTTTAATTGCCTATGAAAAAGTATCTACGCTGAGCAGCTGCGATGTGGAAGGGTGAAATCAGAAATGACACAAAGTCAGCACTCTACGGCTACTGAGGTAAACAGGAGGCCAAGTCACCATGCGATGCTAATGAGTTCAATTATCGACAGAAATGCAATCGGCTTACAATGCTCCTTTTTGCAGTTTGCAGGGTGGTGGGATCGTATAACCCAGCTTAACCGCGGAGGGAAAAACCTTCCCCCGCTCCCAGCCCAAGGTGTCTAATGCTCCCTGCGCGGCTGCATTCGTCGCCAATCAGGTTGACACTTGACAAAGCAAACCCTTCCGGCAATGATCTGTTTTCCATTTACCATGCTACAACAGTTCTTAACAAAACTTACCCAAATAAATTAACATTAATTTTAGGCTGCCGTGGAAAACTTGTTGAATCATAATTAACATGTTAATATGGATTGCCCGAGTGATTTCATATAACAAATAATTCCATCCTTCGAAATATACGGGTGGGGTCTTTCTCAGTGGTGAAAAAATATACCCTTTTCTCCACTCCAAGATAAAAATGTATCTGAAAGGGGGAAGTTTTCACCTTGAATAGGGCTATTAAAAATATGCTGTAGAGAATTTCAGAGGAGAGTGGGGAGCGTGTGTAAAGGGAGGCAACAAAGCTCCCCTTGGCACTGAGTCACACTGAGCTTTCTGCTGTTTGCAGCCCTCCCGAGACCCGCTGAGCAACCTCAGCACCACTGAGAGCGAGATTTGCTCTGCAGCTACGGGACAGGAATGTGCTTGCTGAGAGGTCAGCAGATCAGAGTGGGGCCCTGGGAGCCAGCCTGCGGCACGAGGCGCGCAGCCCTGACGCCGACCGCATGCCCGCATTTTCTTAGTCCCTGAGAAGGCAACTGCATTTTGGTGCCAAAACGAGTGTGTCTGAAATGCAGAAAAGGGCAGCAGGGCAGTCTGAAAGCTACATGTGTTTCTCTGACCTTCTGCAGCTTGGTACGGTCCTGCAGTAAGCCAGATTTGAATGAAGCTCTTTAATCTCACCAAAATTGGGTTCAGTTCCCTTCCCAAGAACTTGTTTTCCTTTGCACTTGCACCCTCTCTCAGAAGGACTGAGTCCCAGTCCCATGGGCAACCTGGTTTGCAGCTGGTTTCAAGGACCAGATTGGTTTGGCAGAAGTTCACACAAACATTTGAACTTTCCAGTTCTCATTTTTACTGTCAACTTAAACCTGTGGGGGTCCGTCCAACCACTAGAATTAACTTTGTAAATTAAAAGAGCTAACCGTCCATGAGGGTAAATGCCTTAAAATATCTGTTGCAAAATCTGTCAATGAGGAGGAAATAGATGCTATAGATATTTGATAGAAGATGTGTAAGGACATTTACTTACACTTCTGCATGCACCTCCAGTTAATTTCAGTGAAATCCTGAACATTTGGGGACTGGATTAGTCCTCTGGCAGCACCCTTCATGAGAGCCATTCCCCAGGAACCACTTCCAGACTCAGTTTTCTGGAACAGAAAATGCACAGGAACGAACAAATATGCAGCTACCACGATACAGGCAGCCCAGCGTGAATAATTTTTCACAGCAAGAAACCACTAAGGTTTGAGAAGATTATGGAAAAGGAAAAGGGTGTTTCTATAAATAATTAGATTAGAACTAACAAATGTGAAACTTGTATTGAAAAATGTGGCTGTTCATGAGATGTGAACTGTGGTTGCTGCTAAAATAAATGTTCAGAGACAGATTTCAAAAGCAATGTGCACATTTCAATCTCCTTTGGCCACAAGAAAAAGCCTAGGTTGCGGGTTAGAGCAGAAGCCACTCTTAATTATGTAAATAGACATCGTAGTGACACAGTGCCAAATGGGCTTTACGAAGAGAACCCTGAGACAAAAATAGCCTGGGAAACTGTAATTTATCAGGCGATGTCTAATGCCTTCTCCTATACTTACTAATGGCCAGACTGGGCAAGGATGCACATATCACGGAGCGCTGCACAGCAGCCCTGCGAGCCCCTTGGCTCCCCGCTGCAGCGCTGATGAAACCCAGGCTGGGCAGGGATGCTCCTCGGTCTGGGGGGAGCAGTGTCACGGAGGGAGCCAGGGCATTTCCCAGCCCCAAGACTGAGCACCTGCCTCAGTTGTATCCCTGCAGGGCATCAGGATGCAGCATCCCTGCCTCCCTGCATGGCACGTGGGCAAGCAGGGCGCTCTGGTCTGGGCTAAGCACACCAGCTGTATAGCACAGGCATGGCCGAGCTGGTTCCAGACTCCAACCATCAGGACTGCACAAAGGGATGAATTGTAAGGATGAGCCCATCCATGCTAACAGAGCGTGCCCATAAATCCAGCAGGCAGAGGATGCCTCTTTGGTCAGTGTTTGTGCAATGTTCGGGGCCAGCTACTTAGCTGGTTTAAATCAGCACAACTGCTCTGGCATTCGTGGAGTCACGCAGATTTACAGCTGCTGACGATACAGCCCGTTATCAGCAAATAACCACATTCTGAGGTTGTAATTTCAGCCAGAGGAAAGCCTGAGGGGTTTATGTGACAATTAGAGCTTCCTTAGGAGAGTGATGGCCACATGAAGCCTAATTTTCCTCTCACATAATGTATATTAAATTGCACCTGCCTCTCAGACCCATAGCCGTGCCCGAGCTGTCACTGCTACCACCTTGTGCACTCTGATTTTTCCTCTCGTGCTTCCACCATTGCTTTTTCCAGTTGTGGCCGCAGTGCCGCACAGTACTGCCCAACCTGCTTTCCATCACAGACTCTCCCCGCTGCTTTGGGAGAGACCATCTGAGGTCCAAAAGCAGCATGCAGAAGTGTACCTTGGGTAACGTTGCTCTATGTACCAGCTAAAGTCACAGGTGCAGGCACACCACACAAGTGTGGACCCTCGGTACTGAGGCAACCTGAAGACCTCATGCTACTTTTCAGCCTGGTGGTACTCGAGATGAGGGATTTTAGCTTTACCTTTCCCGTAAGCTAAATGGCTAGGCATGCTGCAGTCACAGCTTTGTTACACAACCTCTTTTTTATTACAGCAGCAAATCTCGCCAAATTGCTTTCTGCTCCTAGCTGGAAAGTGAAAGAATCACACTTCAGAGCTCCGGGCTCGCATTTGTTTTCCCCACAGTGTTTTCAACATCGCAATCTAGCTATTACTGCATTTACCGTGCTATCCATCTCTTGATGTGCGTACATGCCTACTCTCGTTCGCCCCTTTTGCACCACCTAGTAACCCCTGGTACACTCAAGCACTTCACCAGCTTATCAAGCAGGAAAGCAAAGAAGAAAAAGATAAGGAGCATCACAAGTATGTTCTATCTATTTATACTAATTAAGCACAGCTTTATCACTTGACTTTATTGTGCAACAATTCTATAAGAAGTCTATACTGAGTTGTTTGGGATATTTTCCTTAATAAACATGACAAGCTCTGTACCCACCTGTAAAGGATGGGAAAGCAGGTGTGCAGACCTACTTCATGTACCTTTGGTGAGGCAACGAGCTCCAGCTGGGAGTAGTCATCTCCCTACCACCCCCAGCTACAAGGGAGCAGGATGCACCTCTGCTGTGAGATTTGGCAGTTGTCGTTTCTATCTCAACTATGTTGGTTTTCAAAGTTTGGGGGCATTCCAGGGAGCAGCTACACCCTGAGGACTGGGAAGCAGAGACTGCCACGGTAAAGGTATGGTTGTTGCTGGTAGTGGGCTCAGAGCATCTGTGGTTGTGGGAGCAGTTCTGCCCTGTGGGATGGGGTTGGTTTTTGAGAGGCACTTCTCCCTTCCTGTGACCTAGACTGACTCCCCTCTTCTCCTAGTTAGTCCTCTTACTTTCCTGCCCTTCATTAGGCTTTCTCCCTTCTTTAGATGCTGCTTTTCTAAGCAAGCCTGGACCAAAACTTTAAAAAGAAAAAAAAAAAATTATCTGATACTTGAGTGTCATAACTCTGCTTGTTTTGCTTCTGTTCTGGTTTTTTTACTCTCTTTTTCTGCTGGTCTCATGTATTCAGAGCCTAACAGCTCCTCAAGGATAAGGGCTGAGTTGTTTGTGTGTTGCCAGAACAGTGGCTTTCTATTAGATGCTTGTCCTCAGGCACTGTTCAAACATATACAAATGATGATGATGTTATTTTACATGCTTTGTGACTTACTATTGTTATCCCTTCTGTAACTAATAACTAATTGACCTGTGGTTAATTAAGTAACATACAAAGTTGTTTCCTCCTGATCTGTTTGTAAGGCAACAGAAATATGGAATCATCTGAATTACTCCAAACCCTAGACAGCAGAAATGGGGCTCATATCAAGCTTAAGCAAGGAGGAAATCCTCAGATTCAATTATTATGAATTAATCAAACAAAGAAAAATCATAGAAGGAAGTTGTCATCTAAATGATTGCTACTTGTTCTGGAGAAGCTGCCCAGAGGAAAAGGACCTGGGGGTGCTGGTTGACAGCCGGCTGAACATGAGCCAGCAGTGTGCCCAGGTGGCCAAGAAGGCCAATGGCATCCTGGCCTGTATCAGAAATAGTGTGGCCAGCAGGAGTAGGGAGGTGATCGTGCCCCTGTACTCGGCCCTGGTGAGGCCGCACCTTGAATCCTGTGTTCAGTTTTGGGCCCCTCACTACAAGAAGGACATTGAGGTGCTGGAGCGTGTCCGGAGAAGGGCAACGAAGCTGGTGAAGGGTCTGAAGAACAAGTCTTATGAGGAGCGGCTGAGGGAACTGGGGCTGTTTAGCCTGGAGAAGAGGAGGCTGAGGGGAGACCTCATCGCGCTCTACAACTACCTGAAAGGAGGTTGTAGCGAGGTGGGGGTTGGTCTCTTCTCCCAAGTAACAAGCGATAGAACGAGAGGAAATGGCCTCAAGTTGCACCAAGGGAGGTTTAGACTGGACATTAGGAAAAACTTCTTTACTGAAAGAGTGGTCAGGCCTTGGAACAGGCTGCCCAGGGAAGTGGGGGAGTCCCCATCCCTGGAAGTATTTAAAAGACGTGTAGATGAGGCGCTTAGGGACATGGTTTAGTGGGCATGGTGGTGTTGGGTTGACGGTTGGACTTGATGATCTTAGAGGTCTTTTCCAACCTTAATGATTCTATGATTCTATGATTCTATGTGTAATTAGGGTCTATAGTTAAGTGGTTTATTGTGTCCTTTAACATAAGGCTTCCAAAGCACCATGGAAATCCTCACAAGAAACAATGGTACATACCAGAGAGCAGTATTTTTTATTTTAGTGTTCCTGTGTTACTCGTGATTACAGAAACAAATGCTAAAATTCCAAAGAGCACAATGTTTTTCAATAAAATATCTGTTTGAGATATCACTGGTCACATATTCAAATGGAGGATCAGAAAGAAACAGAAGGGTTGTGTTGTGGTTTGGGGTTGTGTTTGGGTGGTTTTGGTTTTGGTTTTTTTTTTAATGCTGAAAAGAACCCAGATAGCATCAAAATTGAGAATTGACACTTCTGAGTTTTTCCTCTTTGCACCTTAGCAAATACTGAGTATTTGCTCTTTGGAAAGTAAAACTCAAAATCAGTAGCTGTGAAGGGTTTGGGTTTAGTGCTTTGTCACCTGTTTGCCTTTTAAGGTGTCTATGTAATGACTTGGAGGTAGTACTGGTGGCAGGGTGGTGGACCAGACCAGACCTACTGGGGCAACTTCAGCTCCCTCATCTCACATAGATGAGTGAGGAGAAAGGACAGACCTGAGCGATGGGTGGGAATGTAAGAGTGCAAACTTCTGGTGCTGCAGCCTGCAGCTAAAAGATGACGGTGTCTTGCAAAACCTGTTGGATGTGTATTTAGGATGAGAGTTCTTCATGCTGCAAATCATAAAGGTCCATGCATCCTTTTCATAGAGCACCTACTGACTTTAGGTAGGACTTACTACCAAATATCTTGATACACTTTAGTGCAAACCTTCCCCTTTGTCTTCTGACTTGTATTACTACAATCAGTTCTTGGTAGTGATAACCCTGCTCCTGAACAAATAACATCATATGTTCTTGCTGCCTGTTTCTTGAAGTTCTAACACACTTTAATCTAAACAATCTCTGAAATAAGAGTCACTGACGTTAAACAGAAGCAGAGGAAGCCCTAGAAGTGAAACACTTGCTTTCCTGTGTAATGAAATGTTATAACAGGCTGGGAGAAGGAAAACTTGTAGTGGCAAAGAAAAAGAATGGCTCCAACCAAAATAGCATTTGCTCTTACTGTTTTTCAGTGTCTTCTCCCCTGAAGTCAGGAGAAAGGCCTGTTTCAAAAAATAAATGGCACAATATGGCTTTTGAAGCTCTTGGTGGCAGTGAAGTGTCACAAATATTTCAGTGCAAAAATTGCAGTTGGATTCTGCACGCCAAGTTGAGAGTGGAGTCTGAGGACGTGTAACTTGAATCGTCCTGTACTGGCCAGAGGCTCCATCTGTTATTTTTATGCATTATTTACACTGACTGCCTTTAAATATCACACTAGGGATTGTCTGTTGAGTTTATGTTAAGATAAAGGGTTCAATAACTAAGGTAACCAAAAGCAAAGTATATGTTACACTGAAATCCTTTCAGCTTCTCTGTATGCAGTTGCAGCAACTCTCTTCCCTGTACACCTTTCTGGATTAGTCTTCCAGCGGTTGAAATGTACCTGGTAATTCACAGCCTGACCCTTTGAGAGGAGGAACACTATCTTCCCCCCCGCCCCTTCTCACTAGAGAGGTAAGTGACTGACTACCTCTGTTTTGTAAAGGAAAGTTAACGCCATATAATTCAGAGTACAGGCGTGCCATGACCAACTTAGTGCTGCTTAAGGAAATGCCAAGGTGCTCATCTAAGCATGTCTCCAACAGCGAGGGCCAGGAGGAAAGGTGTGGGGACTCTGCCTGCAGACCGGCCAGCGAGCAGTTACCTACCCTGCATTGCTGGCTGCAGTTCGTATTCCCGTCTTCCCTGTCCTGAGAGCTGCTGACAGCCATTAAAGGTAGGGAGCTGCTTTGTGTCCAGTGTAATACTGGCTGCAAGTGTTTGCAGAAACTGGAGTGGAAGGAAGTGGAGGTTTCACCTGGGGGGAACAGAGAGGAAGAGAGCTTTTATGAAGATAGATGAATTCAAAGGAAAATGTATTTACAGAAAGCTTGCAAAATACTGTTTTCAAGAAGGACAGCATTTTGACCTGACTACAATAAAGATTTCCAATTTGTCTTTATTAGAGAAGGAGGCTTCCTCCTCTCTTCCCTCTCCAAGAGGCAAGTTTCCTAGTGCTGCTGAACAAGTTCAGTCGGTTATGATTTATGCTTTGCATTTATCACTTGGCAGACTTTGCTTAAAATGTAATTATTCCTTAAATTACTCTGACCCAAACCAGACAATTCATTGCTTCTGTCGGATAGCATTGTGGGACTTCTTTACTTTTTAATGGGTTTCTGAGTTGCTTTAGATGCTTCTGCACTTGTTTTGCTTGTTACCTGTAACTCAGGAGATGCAGGTGGCCTGGTCCACAGCCTGTGGCAGCGCAGCTGGCTTTCCTCCTGCACTTTACAGTACTGTTGAACACACCTTACTGACCTTTTCAGCTCTCCTGGGGGTTGCTATGGGGCAATAAATAATTGGCCTCAGTCATGATTCTTTACTTATGTGGAAAAGCGAACTATTTTGTGGATGTTGCCAATGGGACTATGCGATCTAAATGTAGTAGTGGTGGGGGTTGCGGACCTGGATCTCAACACCTTTGTGGGTGTGCCTAGGGTGTCTGTTTATGGACTCATTGGGGCCTGTTCATGTGTTATCCTATCAGCAGTTCCTGCTGGTCACTTCCGAGGGAACACGGCCTGGACATGCAGGCGCTCCCCTGCATTCAGGTATGTTGCTACCTCTACTTGCACCAGATCAGGACAGTTGTAAGCTTGCAAGTTACAGAATAGGCAGGAGTGACGGGGCTTAAATCCAGGTAGCTTTCTGCTGGCAAGACCACAGTTAATCTTCACTTTTTTCCCCACTTTCCTTTCCCCTTGCTTTTGCCACCTCCTGTCCAGAGGGAAAACAGCGCTTTGTGTTTCCATGTTCAGGTGAACACTTTGTTCACAAAATATTTCAGAGAAGCTTTAAGAGCTCCAGCCTGCCAGCAGGGTTTGCCCTCCTGGGCTCTGTTTCTCACACACATCTGCTGGGCAGCAAAGCACAGCCAGATCCTACCCAGTAAGTTAGATGTCATGGGGCAGCGTAGCAGAAACTCACGCTATCACAAGGGTTGCTGGCTTAATCAGGCCTCTGCTAGACTGAGCTGCTCTGCTGAAAACACCTCTTGCTTTTCCTGGAAAAGCCTTATTGAAAGAAAGGCTGTGTGGCAGTCGAGGTCTGGTCATCCCACATCCCTTTTGTCCTAGGCAGAATACACAACTCGATCTACCCTGGCACGTACTCCTCTAGGGAAGCCTGTTGCAGGAGGAAATATGGAAAGGCAGCTGTCAGAGGGCTGGCGCAAGTGCAGGGGTGACAAGGATGCAAAAATCAACCCCCACACACCCGAGGGTTGCAGAAAGCCAAGGGGCCTTTGCAGGAGCCGGCAGCACTGCCCTGTGCG
>NW_009199993.1:0-1405 GCF_000690835.1 Fulmarus glacialis | reverse complement strand
AGCAACGGGCAGCCCCGGCCGCATCTCCTGCCCGGCAGGCCTCATCCAGCCCCGCATATTGTGACCCCTGTAGGAAGACGCCCAGGGTGCAGGATGAGGCCCAGGCCTTGCCAGGCAGTGGGACGTGGCCAAGGCTCGCTGTCCCCATGGCCTGATCCTGCCGGGGGGCTTCCTCCCACCCACACACATGCACACCCTGCTCGTGTGCACAGCGCTGCACACCCTGTGTGCGTGCGCGCCCCAGGTGCATGCACACCCTGCATGCATGCACGCCCTGCATGCGTGCACACCCCACACACATGCACACGTGCTCCCTTTGTGCATCCCCTCCTCTGCGTGCCGGTGAGTGACCCTTCCCCTTGCACCGGGCACTTTTGCTCAGCCTGGCATTGTCCCAGCTGTTTGAAAAAGTAACAATCATTAATTAATAATAATAATGAATAATAAAAGAGAGAAGGGGGGAAAAAACCTCCCCTTAAAGCACCAGCCCAGGGTCTTCTCAAGCCGATTTCATTTTTCAAACCTGCTTCCACGTGGAGCGTGAGGGGCCCTTTTCTCCCTTTAATTTTCTCGCTGCCGCCGGGGGCTGCCCCAGAGGCCTGGCTTTGATTTTGCTGCCTTTGTTCCGGCAGCCCCGGCGCAGGACAGGGCAGCGCCGCGCCCGCACCGCGGTAGGGGCTTTCACGCCGGCCTCACCGGATTTTTAATTGACCCATCTTTTCCCTGGGATCGAGGCTTTAACCGCATCCAGTTGCCGGTGCAGCCTGCGAGATGCAGCTGCAACAGGGGGAAGCGACATGGAAAGCGTCCAAAAAGGGGATGGGGGGATGGAGGAGACGGGGTGCCGGGCTGGCGTGCGTGGCACAGAGCCCGGCGATGCCGGAGGGCACCGTGCGATCGGTGCATCCCTGAGCCACCGGTGGTTATGGAAATATAACTAAATAAAGCCCCATGTGTGTAGGTAGACCCCGAAAAGGTGCCGAGATGTTACCGGTTCCGCAGGGTGCTGGGAGGAAAGGGGGCCAAGCTGGGACTGATCAAACCAACGGTGCGATTTGTGCGGCTACGGCAAAGCCACCAACAAAGGGGCTGTCCAGAGCCACGCGTCGTTTGGCACGTTGTGGCAGTGACATGAGGGTGGCAGGGGTACACATGGGGACACACGTGTCCCCTCCCCGGCTCGGGGCTGCCCGGCATGGCTGGCATCGCTGGGCTCAGCTCTGGGTGCTGGGTGTCAGGCACCACCAGCGCCCCGTTCCCCTCCCCTCATTACTGGGGACACCGCCACGGGCTGCACCGGGGTCACCGCCACGGCACAGCACCAAGGGAGCAGCACCGGGGAAGTCCCCAGGGAGCTGCAGACCTTTGGGGCTGCCCTAATCTGGGCTCCCAAATCTCATACCCC
>NW_009199992.1:0-4371 GCF_000690835.1 Fulmarus glacialis | reverse complement strand
ACTATTATAAATAAAACAAATAAGCAAACAAGATAGGAATAGGAGTGGAGCTTTGGGATGTCATTATAGGGTGCTCTTACTGTTTTTTTGTGTAGCATTCTTTCCACCAGCAGAAACTCACTAGACCATGGAAGAGAAAGAATTAGCGCTATTTTATGTAATGTTACTTACTCTTTCATGTTCTGTAGGACCTCATTAGAAGGATGAGAGATGAGTTCCAGCAGTGCATGTATGTTAATAATAGGCAGTACAAATGAGATTGTAATAAGAGAATCCTGGATGATACATAGGGAATTAGAGCCAGGAGTCCATATACAAAAGCAGGCATGTACTCAGTAAAACTAAGTGCTTGGTAAGTCTTTGCAGACTCCACAAAGGTGGAGGCTGAGTCAAACTCATCAAGCCTCCTAAAAATTAGTGGTAATCCAAAATGAGAAGCAAAATCCAGGAGTCCTGAATCTTATTCTCTGAGCTATTGTAGGTTTATTTTCACTCTCTTAGAACTTTGTCCTTGAAATTCCTTTTGGAAGAAACTTTTCATTGAAACAGTGTAAATTTAAAAAAAAAAAAAATAGGTTGGAGGAAAAAAAAACCAAAACAGATTTACTGCTCTGCAGTTATGAGACATTACAAAAATGCAGTTTGTCTCCAAAATAGTTTGTTCTGAATCCCCTGCACGTATGTGATGCTCAAAGTGTGAAAAGAAGTACCTTTGACAGGACTGATAAATTTGCATTTTAAAGTAGCTCTCTCTTTAAAGCTTTACTAAAGAACCCAGGAATTCCAAGATTTTTTCATGTGGCACATGTACTCTTTCCTTGTTATTTAAACAGGAGGACTTTCCTTAGGGATCAATCTTCAGGGAGACACTGTAGCACACGTGTAAATTTAAGGGTATGTATCTTCCATTGTAGTCCATGGAGCTTGAGAGGTGCTTAAAAGTAAACAAGTGTTTTAAGAGTTTTCTTTAAACAGCGGGGCCATAATTTCTAATATATGTGAAATATTTTATAGAACTGCAAAAGGCAAAATACATGATTAAAAGACCCAATGAAAATAGATGAAAGAGAGGAAAAAGCTGTGTCTACTACTATTACACAACTTCTTATCTGTATTTCCAGTAGGTGCCAATCTCTAAAGATCAGTGTACTATACAGCTGCTAGTTTTGGATGGTGTATTTTTTGCCTGTACATTGACAGAGAGTATAAATAATACAAATGATAGATATGTGCACTGTGTGGTGTAATAGGCAATCCAGCATATCAAACAACTGTGCATTACAATGGCTGCTATTACAGTGCTGTAACTTCTGTGGTATACAAATTCATGACATAGAAAACTTCAAAACAAATAATAATAGAAAACTATTTACACAGAGGCAAAATTATTGTGAATCATTTTGAGGTTTTAAATGACTTGTACTTTCCTTCCTAAGAGCCAATAATTCCTACCCCTAGTAACTTCCTAGTAAAAACACTGGAAATAGTGTATTTTCATCTTTTATGTAGATGATTATTTAGGAGTACATTTAAATCTGCACCAAAATGTACTGTTAATACAAAGGTAAGGTTACAAATGTCTTCATTCTGCTGAAATACATCTTAAGAGGAAGATAGTTTAAAAACTTGCGAGCATTATGTACTGACATTTTACTTTAATTTCCAGGAGAAATTGTAACTGTATAGCAGCCACAGCCAGAAACTGGGTGCAACACTGGACTGGACTTTTAAGGACGGAGATTGGAAATGGCTAGGAAAGGCTATCAAGCCTGGGAGCTACAGAAAGAGACACAGCAGGTATGACTGAAAAACTAGGGGAAGGTGGGAACGGCTTGGCGTGAAAATCAAGACGATGAAAGATGGGGATAGGGTCAAGAAGAAAAATGGTGAAAAATGAAACTGCCTGAGCAAATACATTGAATCAAGGTGTAGGGAATATGAAATCATAAAATGGCTGGCAGGCTGGGAGCTGGGACAGGGAATAGGAGTGAGGATGCAGAGCTTGAGTGCAAAGGGTGGTTGGAGGTTCAATGAGTGAGAGAAGAGAGATGGATCTGAAGGACAACAGGAAGGGAGAATTGGGTCTGGGAGGAGATACGCGGAAGTAGGAGCCAAGTGAGTGTTGTAGATAAAGCAAGCTAGTCTTTTATATTCCTTCCCTCACTGGAATGTCTGAGTAGCTTTTTGCATAAAATGAGTAACAACCCCAACTTTCCCTGGGTAATAGGAGGGGACCTTTCTCTATTTGTTGAGTTGGAATTAGACTAAGTCGTTTGGATTTTTAGTTTGTGCTTTTTGTGGGGGATAGGAGAGAAATATTTCTTCTTTGATCAGTGTTGTGGTTTAACCTGGCAGGCAGCTGAACACCACACAGCCATTTGCTCACTCCCCCCAGTGGGATGGGAGAGAGAATCGAACACCACACAGCCATTCGCTCACTCCCCACAGTGGGATGGGGCAAAGAATTGGGAAAAAAAAAAAAAAAGGTAAAACTCATGGGTTGAGATAAAGACAATTTAATAGGACAGAAAAGAAAGGGAAAATAATAATATGATAAAAGAACATACAAAACAAGGGATGCATGATGCAATTGCTCATGACCCATTGACTGATGCCCAGACAGTTCCCAAGCAGCGGACCCCCGGCTAGCTTTTCCCCTAGTTTATATACTAAGCATGGTGTCATATGGTATGGAATATCCCTTTGGTCAGCTGGGATCAGCTGTCCCAGCTGTGTCCCCTCCCAACTGCTTGTGCACCCCCAGACTGCTCGCTGGTGCGGACGTCTGAGGAGCAGGAAAGGGCCTTGACTTAGTGTGAGCACTGCTCAGCAACAACTAAAACATCAGTGTGTTATCAGCATTATTCTCATCCTAAATCTAAAACACAGCACTATACCAGCTACTAGGAAGAAAATTAACTCTATCCCAGCCAAACCCAGGACAATCAGAGACTGTTTGGAGTTTGGTGATAAAACAAACTGTCGATGTCTCTTGTAATGGAAAATCTTTTTCAAAAGTTTCTGAAAGATACCTGAAATGTTGCTTAAAAAGCATCATACTCTGGACTCGCTTATTCTGCTTTGTCCAGATAACCTCAAAAAAGGCACAATTCATCTGCTCCGCTGTGTTTTGTTTTGGGGCTTGTAATCTGTGCTGTTGCAAAGGGAAGCAGCTGCTGCTGTTGTTTGTAGATCTTCATGCAGTCTGTTGCATGAAGGGGTTGATCTGTTAGCTCTTTGGCCAACAGGGCCAGTGCCTTATACTGGCAGTTGAAGCTGACTAGGAGCTATTTGAAGGGCTGGAGCTTGAGGCCTTTGCTCCAAAGCAACGTTTTTTTTTTTTTCAGGAACAATTTTGAAACAGTATTTTCAGCTTCATACAGGGAGTTGCAACTAATCGAGCCTGATGTGAAAAATGCCTGCCTTTCTCTGTCCAGAGCCTCCTGGGCAAAATGAGAGAGAGTTTCCCAACAAGGTGAAGGGGAAAGAGAGTATTTTGGAAAATGTATGCTACTCAGCCAGCCAAAATGAATATGGGCTGTGGAAGTCTGCCTCTCTTTGCTGGATGAGGGCTGTGCACCTCCTGTGAAAGGTGCTAAAAACATCTCGGACAACTTCTGATTTGAATGTTCCTCTTGAGTCGTCTTTGGCTCCGATCTGGACCAGCTGTTTTCCATCCTAATCTTATTTCCCGTAGCAATCCGCACACGTTCAGCGGTTACACTGGGTGAGGATGAAGCACTGCAGTTGTCCTTGGCGTGTTATTGTCAGTTAAACCGGTGGAATCTCATTAGGTTAGATTTCTTCATGGTCGCTTACAGACGCTGAAGGGTGGAAGGTCCCTGTGGTCTGCAGAGATAAAGGCCTCCAGAACGGAGGAGCAAACGCTTATCAGCGCTGCCGGTGAGGGAAGAACCTCTGGAGTCTTTTCAGCGTTGGGCCAGCTTTTTCTGCAGTGTCCTGTTGGCACACAAAGAGCATTTCTGGTAGAGCTTAAAGGGCTGCCCCAGGGTCGTACCTGTGCCCATAGCCCTGGAAAAGCAGGTTTTTAACGGCGTTAATGAGCAAGGATGAAACGAGGGTGCAAAAGTTGATAATATCGGAATAGTTTTTCCTTCGCTGGGCTTTTCGTCGGGTTCAGTGCAGGCAATCGACAGACGGCACACCTCAGTCCTGCCTGCGGGGTTTCTTAAGCGTTGTAAATCAGCCAGAACGACTGGCGGCAGGGCAGGCGGCAGCCCTAGAGGAGAGGTACAGACTCGCTCGGTCCCCTGTCTCCCGGAGGAAAACACCCCGCTCGGCTGTGGGCTCCGCGGCCGGGCGGGCTCTCTGCGGGGGAAGGGGCCGAGCGGGCGGCACCGGGGCGGGGAC
>NW_009199991.1:2542-2808 GCF_000690835.1 Fulmarus glacialis | reverse complement strand
GAGCGCTCTCAGCGGGTCACAGGATTTGCAGGACCCCAAAAGGGATGTTTTGGGGGGAGGAGGAGAGCACCTGCCCAAGCACCCGGGAGATGCACCGGGGAGAGGGGAGCAGAGCGGGTCTGCCGGGCAGGACGTGCCGGAGGGATGCCCCGGGACCGGCTTTTGTTTGGGGCCTGTTTTTACTGCAGCCACATGTGACGCAGAGCCGCGAAGGTGGCAGCTGCAGTGCCGGTTGACTCAGACCTCGCTGGGGTCCTGCGACGGTG
>NW_009199991.1:1293-2523 GCF_000690835.1 Fulmarus glacialis | reverse complement strand
GGCATCTCAGCCCCTTTCCCAGAGAGAGCCCAACCTGCTCCCAGCGAATCTCATGTCTGGGTATCCCGTGTGCGCGGGGACCTGGTGCTCTGCGGGGAAATGCAAGCGAAGCAAGTTTTGGAGTAGCAGAAGCAAATTTTGGGGTGTCCCTGTGGTCCCTGGGAGGTGCTTGCAATGCCGGGGTGGGAAGGGGAAGACGTGACCAAGGGCCCCTCGGGCTCCCTCTGCGGCAGAGCGGAGCAGCCGTCCCTGCCGGCCACGCTCGTGCCGCTGCCTGCTGCTGCTCAGGCATCAGAAGAATCACATTTCATTTATCCCCTGACATGTTAATGGATCTGCTTAACCACTCTCCCGACCTTTGCTGCTGCCGCTATAATTAAGGTTGTGAAACAAGAAGCTCTGAAGGCATCAAAGGAAGCGGCTGCTTCAGGGAGGAGCCCGCGGACGTGCTCGCTCCGTTATCGGGGTGACATTTGTGGGGTCGCTTTGTTCCTCCCTCCCCTCCTCAGCCTCCGGGGTCTTCTAGGGAGCTGGATGGGAAAGGGAGCCAGGGCCCGTGCCCTGCACCCCTGCCTGCCCGAGGGCAGGGTGCTGGGGATGCCCAGCCCAGCACATGGTGACCCCACTGTGGTTCCTCGGTGGTCGCTGCTGCGGGTTCCCCAGCCCGGCAGTGCTGGCAGGGGGCTCGCTCCCCACACCTCCCGCACGTTGTTCTCCCTTCAAGGCACGTGTTTTGGTTTCTACATGGAAGGAGGGCTGCCTGTGCTTTGTCCACCCGTGTTTCTCCAGTGTCTCCTGATGGATGGCCGGACCCCGATGTCCCCATGGAGGAGAGGGTGTTGGGTGCCTCCAGCACCCTCCGCTTCGGCAGCCCTTGGCGCGGCCCCGTCCCTGTGGGCGAGATGGGGAGGGGGCAGAGGTGGCCCCGCTGCCACCGGGGTCCTCCTGACCTTCCCCCGGCTCCGGGGTCCGATGCCGAGGCACAGAGACTTCCCTTCCCCTGCCCGCACGGGGTCCGGAGGGGAGTTTTCTCCTCTGCTCGGGGCAGGAACCGCTCCCTGGGTTGGGGACAGCACCTTGGAGCGCCGGGCCATGCCGAAACCCCCGTAGCCGAGGGGAGGACTGAGCAGGGGGGCAGGACGCAGCCGCCCCCGGCACGGCCAGGGCAGGGGGGCTGCTCCATCCCTGCTCCCAGCCGCACTGGGGATGCTCTGCCCCGCCGGGGGGGGG
>NW_009199991.1:753-1016 GCF_000690835.1 Fulmarus glacialis | reverse complement strand
CCGCACGGGGTCCGGAGTTTTCTCCTCTGCTCGGGGCAGGAACCGCTCCCTGGGTTGGGGACAGCACCTTGGAGCGCCGGGCCATGCCGAAACCCCCGTAGCCGAGGGGAGGACTGAGCAGGGGGGCAGGACGCAGCCGCCCCCGGCACGGCCAGGGCAGGGGGGCTGCTCCATCCCTGCTCCCAGCAGCACTGGGGATGCTCTGCCCCGCCGCGGGGGGATCGCTGCGTCGGCTCGTGGGGAAGCCGGGAGTTAAACCAGCC
>NW_009199991.1:0-680 GCF_000690835.1 Fulmarus glacialis | reverse complement strand
TGCTGTGCCTGTGTTTCAGTCTGATTCATTAATTTCCAAAGGAAGGCACTGTCCTTTGCCCTTCCTCTGCTGCCTTTGCTGCAAAGAGCGACTGCTGCTTTTTCCCTGAACCCAATTTTCAAAGCCTAATGTCGGGCCCTTAAATATTTAATAAAGTCTAAAAAGGATTTTAACTGCATATTGGCTTTCCTGTTGGTACCAGCCCCGGGGGAGATGAGAACAGAGCTGCTCATGGACCTGTTTATCCAGTCTGGGAGCAAGACAGACCACTAATGGCAACTGCTGGCGAGAAAAATGCCAAACACACATGCAGTTCTCTCCACATATTGCTTCGTATCTCAGCAGTAACAAATGAAACCAATAACACTGTCGGGCTTGTGCTCTGAACATCTCGGAGGCTGCCGGACCCGCCGTGGTGCTGGTGATGTCCGTGTCTGATGGGGAGAGAAGCCAAATGGGCAAGTGCAGAGGGAGATGGGCGAGCTGGGATGGGGATGTCCTGCTCCGACAGGTAGGCAGCGCTGGCTGTGTTGGTGCCCGCGCGGTGAGGCTGCTCCGACATCCCTTTGCAGTGGGATGTTGCAGGGATGGGTACGCGCACGGGGACGGCCCCGGCATGGGGAGACCCCCGGCACATGGACTGGGAGCAGGGACTGGGCACCGCTGGCGTGCGTGGGGCT
>NW_009199990.1:0-8757 GCF_000690835.1 Fulmarus glacialis | reverse complement strand
ACAGTTGAACAGGTAAAGCAACACCAACAAGGGGTGCAAGCAAAGCAAAACAAGGAATTCATTCGCTACTTCCCACCGGAAGGCAGGTGTTCAGCCATCTCCAGGAAAACAGGGCTCCATCACACGTAACAGTTACTTGGGAAGACAAAATGCCATCACTCCGAAGGTCCCCTCCTTCCTCCTTCTTCCCCGAGCTTTATGTTGCTGAGCATGATGTCATATGGTATGGAATATCCCTTTGGTCAGCTGGGGTCAGCTGTCCCAGCTGTGTTCCCTCCCAACTTCTTGTACACCCCCAGCCTGCTCGCTGGTGGGGTGGTGTGAGAAGCAGAAAAGGCCTTGACTCTGTGTAAGCCCTGCTCAGCAAAACGAAAACATCCCTGTGTTATCAACACTGTTTTCAGCACAAATCCAAAACCTAGCCCCATGCTAGCTACTATGAAGAAAATTAACTCTACGCCAGCCAAAACCCACACACTCGCTCCAACTTCAAAATGGCTTGTATGATTTTTTTTCAAGGATCTATAGTGCAATGTATCAATTATTTCTTATGTTCACTGTTACTCATGTATGAAGATAGTATTCAGAAGTCAGAGTACACCTATTTATCAGTTTAGATAGTCAAGAATACGATTCTTTATTGATAGCTTGTATTGCAATTACCTATGACTGTCACTTAAGGATTTTTAACATGCTCAATTAAGTCTGTCTGTAAATTGTTCAGAAGTTTAAAAGAGGGGCTTTGGAGAGCATGCAAGCTGGGTGCGTTTACCTTTTTAAATTTTTTTAGACTGATATAATGGGAAATTATTGATTTGAGATTTACTTTTAATTGGAAATAGTATCATTTACAAACATCAGTGCTAATTACTGATTTTACATAATTTTGTTATTGTGTGTTAAGCTCACAGTGATTCTAGTTCTTTAAGGTGCCATCTGATTTTTCATGGATGCTTTCATTGCTCAGAAAAAAGGGTTAAATACAATATTAAAAACAAAGTATGCATTTTACAATGCACTTAAGCATATGTTGTATGTCCTTGTAATTGCATATAACAGGAAATTATGCTTTGAGATACTTTGTGCAGAAACCTTGTATGAAGAAATCCTGAGGGAAGTGATGCTTGAATCAATTTTAATAGCCTGGGATTCTTCAGTCCTTGAACTCGACTGCATGCATTCTGACTTTGATTTTGAGCATTGAATCTATATAGAGGAACAAACATACAGATCTTCAGTAAGGAATGTGGCAAAATAATCTTTGGTTTGTTAGATTTTATATGAAATGAAAATAAAATAAAGCATTCATTTTTCATTATCTTGAAATGCAAATGAGTCTACCCTAAAGAAAAATCACCTTAGCGATATGAGGTATTTATGTATTCGTAACTTGATTACTATCATTTTTGGCTTGCAAGGAAAACCATGTAGGAACTCTGCCTTCAGTAACATATTCTTGCCTATGCTAAACATCATCTGTTTCTTGCTTGCTGTCTTCCATCCTTGTTTTGTTTGTGTTTTTTGAAAACTCTTCTTGTTCCTTTTTAAAGCCTTCTCTGGTAAGGGATATTCCGGTGGGTGTGATGTGGTTGGACATGTCACAGGGTGACTCAACAGATGTTGACTCTCTTTTCTTTATAATTCAGATTCTTGTTCATAGCGGTGGCTGAAAGTTGCTGTTACTGAACATCTCACATATATTTTTAGTAGCAGCTTTTTCTATTGCCCTGTTGGCAGACTTTGCAGCGGGTCCAAGGATGGCATGAAGATAACCTTCCACTTTTGGCAGGCTTTTTCAAGAAATAATGATTTGACTGGGGAGTACCGTTGTTTATGAATAGCTATTAGTTCAGCAATTCCCATGAATACTGAAAGTTTACATGAAATTACAAGGCAATTAGACGTTCTCTTCTCACTACAATCAAATACCGCATCTCCTATTTCTCAGACCTGGTGAAGTTCTCTGTATGGCTGTATTTTAAACTCAGGTTACAGTATTTCTGTAGGTAAACCTCAGTGATCAGTTATTATATATACTAAAATTACCTGTAGGCTAATTGGGGAGGTTTTTGTCAGAAAAAAGATGCAACTATATTGTAGACTTCTATTTTTCAGTGCTACATTTAAGCTTACTGTTTACCTATCCATAATGATAGGTATTTGCTTACTAATTTTGTTTGACCTTTTGTGATACCTGCAGTTGTTCATGGTTGTTCAAAACTTCTGCATCAAGTGTTGCCTGTAACAATTTGAGAGGAGAAACAAAATGTTGCAGGAGAATGTTAAATAGATGGATTGCTGCCCATCACTTAATGGAAGAAATCACTGACATTTTTTAGAGGCCAGTGATATTTTTTTATTAGGAGCTATTTCTTTTGCCAATTTACTAGGATCAAGAAGTTCTTACTCTGGTTTCTGCTCATGTCATGAGATTGAAAGACTGAGAAGGGACATTTATTTGTGCAGAAATGAAATGTTGTCGTGTTCAGAAGCTGAACAGATTGGTGGGGAACACCTCAATAACAAACACCATCCTTAGGCGAAAGGATTATATAACTTTTAACTTGATCTTTGCATTGCTTGAACTGTAGACTAAAGCTGCTCACTTTGGCAGTTCCACAGCCCTTGCCAATTTTTCAGTCTTTAGTCATCTAATTGCACAGTCCTTTCAGTTTCACACTAAAACTTTAAATTGTGAATGAAGACGATAGATGAGGACAGACTAGGCTGAGAGGGAGTCCTTGATACTTACTGTTGTTCTTTCCAAAATCTGCTGATAATCCTTGCAGGCTTTGGAAAGGAGCAGAGTCCTGTCGGGCTGCTCTGGATTCTCTGCGTTTTCTGGTTGCAGAAGTGGCTCAATTTCTTGTCTTGGCTGTAGCACCAAGACCCTTCTCCATTTGTATGTTTTTCCTTGCTGAAGGACAGGGTTGTTGGAGGTAGGGAGGCTGGTCTTCAAAGCACTGGCTAGTATTTCCTTGTCCTCTCTGTTGGATGTACCAAGATGTGGGTTTCCAAAGACAAACCATGGCATCTCTGTAGAAATGTGTCATGTTTTACATACCTGAATGCAGAATGTTGTTCTGGTGGGTTAACTATCTTGCCAAGCAGCTGCAACATTTTCCTTACAGTAATACATGTTGGTATCATTGTGGTTAGAGTGGAAATGCTTTGTCTTCTCTGTAGATGTTGATTGGAGTTGGCTGGGCCCACCTTGACGATAAGCACTGCAGTTTGAGATCCCAGCTGTAAGGCTGAATCCAAAGGTATTATTTTGGAGCAGCCCAGGAAGAAAACCAAGCAGTAAATTCTGACACGTATCAGCCAGTTGCTGAGCCACAGCAGCAGAGCTACAGAAGGACAAGACGACTATTATTTCTGTTTGAATACCCTTTGAATAGGCTATAGGCTCTGGTATCTAAATTTGTTTCACGCATCGTTGAACTAGAATATTTAGAGGAGGGTCATAGGGGTTTGCATGCTTTCTTTGTATGTCTTCTGCCTTTGATTTGGAATGTTATGTGTGGTGTGGCACTCACTTTGGAAATTGAAATGGAAGATTTCATATAAGGCTGAGAAGATAAATATTTTTATAATAATGTTTTTTGACTCATAGGCATATAAAATTACCTTTAAGAAAAAAAACCAAGATGTCTTATGTCTGCATGAGAGGGAGGATTGCAGTAGGACTGTAAAAGGAAACTAGACCTTTTTACTTGTGTTTTTAGAATTTGCATACTGAAATGTTCAGAGAAAATAGCTAAGGGTGGAAAAAACCAAGGTGAAGTCAAAGATAGAACTAGAGGAAAAGTCTGTCTTGCTGAAGAAGCCTAACCAATTGCATATGTTCTTCAATTCTGTTTTACTTGTTTTAAGTGAGGAGATACTAGTCAAGAAAACCATGCCTGCATTGTAAGTGAGGAAAAGAGGAGTTGGTTTTGTATGTATGTGTGAGCTATGTGCACCCAGAAACAGGGTCCCAGAAGACACATTTGTATCTAAGTAAAAAGTAAATAAAACATGCAAGCTGTACACATTTCTTGTGGTTCATTTGAGCCTTTCACTGTTGCACATTGACTTTCTTAATATCTAACTTCATTTAAAATTTAAGAGTAATTCTGTATGTGATATGACCAGAGGTGTAATGCTGTAAGGGATGCTGCTTTACAATACACGTTTCTTTTGAAAATATTAGTGATCATCAAATTATTCTGGTTATGGGGGGAGGACTTATATTTTCAAGTGCACAGTAATGTTTGTTTGGGGTTTTTTTGTTGTTTTGTTTTGTGTTTGGTTTGTTTGTTTGTTTTTTTAAATTATCCAAATTATGACTTCTATATGTGTTTTTTTTATTTTAGGCATCAAAAAATAAAGATGGAAAAGAGCAGAGTGAAGCTATATCACCATCAGAGGAAGAAGAAACTTTTTCTTGGCCTGGTCCCAAAACTGTCGTGCTAAGGAGGACATCTCAGGGTTTTGGCTTCACCTTAAGACACTTCATAGTTTACCCTCCAGAATCTGCAGTTCAGTTTTCTTTTAAAGTAAGTGAAATTAATAATGAAGCACTTATGTATAGTTTTATATACTTTCTAGGGCCAAAAATCCAGCTTGCTTGAAAATAAATGTACGTATAGATGGGTCTTACACAGATGAAAGATCCCTTGTGTGTAAGGTGGATGGGCTCACTTATCGCATTGTTTGATAACCATACACTGATCTGTTACAAGAAAATGGAATTGACTGGGTAGGAGCTCACCCGAGTTAAAAATATTTGTTACCATGGGTAAGACCAGTGGTTATTGCAGAATATGGAAATATTTCTCTGTACAGAATGTTTTTTACCCAAAGCCAGTGTGATTAGTCCGTACACCTTTTAAAGTGTAGACTTCAAGGGTGGGAGGCTTGGTTTTTTTCTTTTTTGTTGTTGTTGGGGGTTTTTTGTTTGTTTCCACCTCCCCATCCCCCTGAACTGAAACTTGTTATACCATCATACGAAGAGAATAGCCTGGAAAAACATTAGTTCACCATAGTTTCTAACTGAGTATCCTAAAATTAATGTACGTTAGAAAGACAAGTTGTGTTTCTACATTATGTTCTTTCTGCTGAAAAGAACAATAATCTGCAATTCCCTAATTAGTCAAGAGACAAATATATACAAAATATATACAGGCCTACATTAAAGGACAACTTTCTTAAATAAAAAACTGTAAAATATTTTAAGTTAAAACAAGTAGTTCTAAAGTTCTAAGTTGTAAAAAAAGGTTAAGTAGCTAGTTGGTCTGCATTGCTCAAAGGGTGTATGTATTCTCCTATGTGACTGAAGCTTTTGAAAGTTGCTGTAGTACCTGGTGTTAAGTCCATTTAATAGTGATGGAAATTTGAATATTGAGAGAGGGTTTTTCTGGTGAGTCCACATAACATTTGCTCATTTTAAAGTCATCAAGTATGCAAGTTCTCATAACCCATGCCACCTCTCATTTTTGCTTTTGCTTTTTCTTTTCCAGTTAGGCAGAAGAATAAATTCTTATCAAGACGGGGAATGGTCAGATAACTAATTAACTCATGTGTCTCTACAGGAGTCTTTCATTAAGTTGTCTTTTTTGCCTGTCCTAGGTGGCTGTAAGATTTCTTCTGAAGTAGAAAAAGCTTTGCAGGAGAAAGTTGGCACATTTTTCTGGCTTACTTCAGCTATTCAGCCTGCACTTCAGTGCCCAAATTTTTTCCCCTTGACAAGGAGTCACTGAAGTTAACTGGAAGTGAGACTATTAGCAGTGTCAGGTGATCCCAACATTTCTGTCCTTCAACAGTGGTTATAGAGAGTTAGTCAAGAGCGACATCTGGTTGAATTCCAACGTGAAACAGAGGAAGGAGGGTGGGGAAGCCTTAGCTGAGCAGAACAAATTACATGCACTTGTTAGCATCTCCCAACAACAATGCCTATTCATGTTGAGGGTGAAAATATAAACAGCATGAGCAGGATGAATCTCCTTAACTAAGAAGTGACTGGATAGGTTTCTTCGTGAATGTATCACTGAATCTCTCTGAGGAGGACGACATCTTTTTCACATGCAGAAGGAGATAGGCACAAGGAAGGGCAACTAATATAAAAAGGAAAAAGAAATGTTAGCCCTTCCCCTCTCATTCACACCTGACAGTTTCTGAGAGAGACCCAAGCAAGACATAGTGAGCCTGATACCTGTAAATTTTGAGACATGTCTTGAAGTTCTACCTCCCTTTTTTTCTGCGAGAGAGCTCTTAGCACCTTTTTTTTTTTCCTTTGTTTCTTTTCTGGTTAATTAATTCCCATTTCTGTCTGTTTTTTGAAAAGGAAATAATGAGATTGATGGATAGTTGTAATACCTTTATTCAGGGATTCAGTTACATCTAAAGATGATAAGGTTCATTTGGACAGAGCCCTGGTCAATACTTCTGTAAATTAACCTGAACTGTTATATTCTTTTTTCTTCCTTTTAATGACCATGAGGTGGTAGAAAAAAAAGAACAGATCTTCAAAATCACTACTCCTGGGTCTTCATAAGGTGGCTTTTATAGAAGTCTGTGTACCTAAGTTACAGTACTAAAGAATGAAATTCACCTATTGTAAGCCTGATCCCAATATGAGGCAAATCTGATTTCTCTACCATTCTTATTTGACCAAAGATCATATTAGTTGCCAGCTAATTACAGTCTCTGTCATTGATTCTAAGCTCAAGTATCATTCCTCTCTCTTTCCTCATTGATCAAAATTGTAAGGGCCTCAGAAGGTGGAGATGTTTTGTTATGCACACCTTAGAGGTAGTATAATAATGGTAACTATGATTTTGTTTTCTGACTGTCTTAAATCTTGCAGTAGCCTTCTTCGCACCTGAGAATACATGCAGTTACCTCTGATGTAAGATAGAGGTTACAGCTGGAAGTTAAAGATGCCATTGACATAACAGCCAGAGTTGCTCAATCCTCTACTAGTTTCTCAGAGCCACAATCCTTTTGTTATCACAGGTGTCAACCTGATGCTGTCACTTTCCCTCTAGATCAGTGCAGAGGTCTTTTTTTACCCCAGGGAAGGCTTTGCATTCTAGCTCCTCTGATTGCTTTCAAGGTAGGCAAGCAACCTCTTGCAAGAGATTGCTTGCATACATAGAGATTTCAAGATCTCTAAATCTTACTGCAAGTCAACATAAACTGGTAGAGGCAGTAAAAAGAGAAAAACATCTAAAAGAGCTTTCCTTCAATCAGTCTTTCCACATTCTTTGTGGATTTTTTTTTTTTAATACCCACTCTTGGTTCCAATTCAGAAATACCTAGTGAAAATTTCTCCATGAAAAGTTCTGCTCCTGTTGCTTGCAGTTTGTGTGTGTTTGAAAAGCTGTTGACAGGTCAGGTGGAATTCTCTTGGGAGAAGAGGACAAGGCTCCTCACATGCGGGGAACAGTGGGCACCTCTGGGACAGAGAGCATAATGCTCTTTGATTGCAGGGTGTGGTAAAGGTCATACCACAGCTGGATATTCCATGGGAATGGGAAGAAAAGCTTCCTACAGGCCAGAGAAGGCTGCGACTTGAAAAGTGACTGAGGTGAATTTTCTTGGAAGCAAAGAACTCAGCTCCAAAGGATGTATTGAGTGGAGAAGAGTGGGCTTTATTTTATAAAAATCTGTAATATTCTGTTTCTGCTTAGGTGCATTTGAGGTGTTGGGTTTTTATTTAAACTTTAAGAAGTTCAGTGTTCTAGTTGTTAGTCTTAATAAAACCTATGTTCAGTTGAAAAGCCTTTTTTCAGTTGTCCTGGGGAGCTTGCTACAAGGAAGAGGTCTAGCCAGATCTGCCTCAAAGCTCTGGCTGACTGGGAGTCCCAAAACACACTTGTCTTTTAATATACTAACATCTAACACTACCTGCCTTGAGTTATCTTCAGTTCTTCAGGTGTTTTTTTGTTTTGGGGTTGTTTTTTTTTTTTTGTGACACCTCTCTTAATATTTCACAGGCTGGAGGCACGCCTCACCCTTGCTGTTCAACAAGGAGAGAGCCGTGAGGCTTCTCCTTCTGTTATTCAGAAGTGCAGAGCACCAGTTTAACAGAATGAGGGTCACTTTTGTGCAGAAGCAAAGTCTAGCTGACCATCAAGCACATGAAACTCTAGCTATCTGGTCTGTCTCATGGATGTCTCTAAATGTTGCAGAACTTCAACAAGGGTTTCTTTTGTTTCAGTGCTGACCAGAAAAACCCGACAGTGCTAACTTCCATTTTATTTTTAGTGATGCTACTGATTTTTTCTGAAAAGAAAAAACTGTTCAAAACCTGAGGAAAACAGGTGGAGTCATATTAACCAAGAGACTTAGGGTTTGGTGAGGGTAAACTCTAGTTGCAGGTATTTCTAGCCTTAAGTGTACAAAGCTGATGTCTGCCTTTCATAGACTTCCACTGTCATCAGTGTGAAACTACAGTTCCTGGTGAGATGGCTAGACCAGTGGCACTGTGGGCTACCTGAGATAGATGTGTAACACCTGAATAAGCAGGGTGAGTTGCAAGAATAAAACTTGATACCTTAGTGACAAGGTGACAGTGACCTGCATAACTGCATATGAGGGGCACCCATAAAGCTTTGTTTTCTCTGTTTATATTTACATCTGACATGGAAACATGCCTTACTTGCTGTCATTGAAATGATTGAACATGATTGGTTATAATTAATTCAGGGAAGTATCTCTGCATATTTTAATAATGAATACTAGTATGTTATATTTTATATATATTATTTG
>NW_009199989.1:0-1463 GCF_000690835.1 Fulmarus glacialis | reverse complement strand
GGCTAGACGCAAAAGCAGCAAGAGAGGAAAAAAACTGATCAGCACATCCCTAAAAAGCAGAGTGATGATGATGAACATAGTAATAGCAATGAAAGAAGAAAATGAAAGACTATTAATAGAAGAGAGAAAAAACTAAAATCTTTAAATAAAAAAGAGGAAATCCCAGAGAAATCAGGGAATGAAAGTTTTGGGTAGCGAAGCTGTTTTCCGCCTTTTTTGATATGAAATCTTTTTGCGGGTTATAATTTAAAAAAAAAAAAAAAATTCGCGGTTTTCTGCCTTTTTCTTGCATCTAAAGAGGGCATGTCCACCGGCTCTTCCAGCAGCATCTACCCCTCCAGCTCCCACCAGAAGACAAACCGAGGACAATCTTGAAATATAAAAATTTCCTCCTTGGGATTTGCTGCTGCTGCTGCCTCCGCCGCCACTGCTGCTGCCGCGGTGCAGTGCCGAGACTCTCGGAATAAATAAAAGCGGGCTACTGTGTATCTCTAGATACATCCAGCTAATAGCTATTATTAGTTGGCCGTTTATTCCGAAGATCACAGATGAAGTGGGGACGCCTGTCTTCTTCATTTGGTCTGCGTGTGAAACAGTAATACTCGTAACAAAAAGGAGGGAGATGGGGGAGAAAAAATCCTAACATGAATCAGAAGAAATAATATCTAGCACACCCCCCTAAATCAACCTTCCCCCCCTTTCCTTCCCCCTCCCCCGATCCCTCTCTCTCTCCACACGCTCGCAGGCGCGGACACACACACACGCGCGCACAGACACACACACACACATAGATAGACACGCACAGGCACACACACCGTACTGTGTATTTTCGGAGGAGGAGGTGGTGGTGGCTTTTGGAAGAGGAGGAAGAGGTGGTGTTGGGGAGGGGGGATCTCTTTCCCCATTTGGAGATGATTGTGCTATTCCTCTTTGCCTTGCTCTGGATGGTGGAGGGGGCCCTTTGCCAGCTCCATTACACGGTGCAGGAGGAGCAGGAGCATGGCACGTTCGTGGGGAATATCGCCGAAGACCTGGGCTTGGACATTACAAAACTTTCGGCTCGCCGCTTCCAGACGGCGCCCAACTCCCGCAGCCCTTACCTGGAGCTCAACCTGGAAACCGGGGTGCTCTACGTGAATGAGAAGATCGACCGGGAGCAGATCTGCAAGCAGAGCCCCTCCTGCCTCCTGCACCTGGAGGTCTTCCTGGAGAACCCCCTCGAGCTGTTCCGGGTGGAGATCGAGGTGCTGGACATCAACGACAACCCGCCCTCCTTCCCGGAGCCCGACCTCACCGTGGAGATCTCGGAGAGCGCCACGCCGGGCACCCGCTTCCCCCTGGAGAGCGCCTTCGACCCCGACGTGGGCACCAACTCGCTGCGCACCTACGAGATCACCCCCAACAGCTACTTCTCCCTCGACGTGCAGACGCAGGGGGACGGCAACCGCTTCGCCGAGCTGGTG
>NW_009199988.1:0-2552 GCF_000690835.1 Fulmarus glacialis | reverse complement strand
GGGGGCACGGAGGTCCTGGGGGGGTCCCGGCACCGCGGCGTGTCCCCACTTCCCCCACGTAACCCTACGCCTCCTGTCCCACACCAGGCCTACCCACCCAGCTCCTTCACCACGAGCCAGCCCGCCGTGCTGGTCGTGTGTGGGCCGGGGAACAACGGCGGGGAGGGCTTTCTTAGTCTGCGCCCGACACCTGAAAATGTTTGTGAGTCTCTCGTGCAGGCGGCTGCATGCTCCCCCCGGGGAGGGTGCCCGTCCCCGTGCGCCCCATACCCGCAAGCTTTGGGGTTCCTGCTCCTCTGGCTGCTCCTGGTGCCCAAGTGCTGTTCAGATCCCTCCTGTTCTTGCAGGGCTACGAGCCGACCGTGTATTACCCCAAGCGCCCCAACAAGCCCCTGTTTGAAGGTCTGACCACCCAGTGCCAGAAGATGGACATCCCCTTCCTCCCCGAGTTCCCGGCTGAGGTGAGGAGCAGCCCCCAGCTAGGGAGCAGCCGCCCTTGGAGCTGGGCCCGGGGCTGTATTTCACCCGCTGCCTTCCCCGCCGCAGGCTGCACTCATCGATGAGCTCTATGGCCTGGTGGTGGATGCGATTTTCGGGTTCAGCTTCAAGGGAGCGGTGCGGGAGCCCTTTGGCAGCATCCTCAGCACCCTTGAGCGCATCACGGTGCCCATCGCCAGCATCGACATCCCCTCGGGTGAGTAATGGCCGGACCCACCGGAGGCAAGTGCCCAGCCAGGGTCCTCCCGGCTCCAGCCTGGCCTCGGGGCTCGTTGCAGGCTGGGGCGGGGACGAGGGGCAGGGGGGGGACGTGGAGAAGGGGAAGGCGGACGGTCTCCAGCCCGACATGCTCATCTCACTCACGGCACCCAAGAAGGCAGCAATGCATTTTGCCGGCCGCTACCACTTCCTCGGGGGCAGGTTTGTGCCCGCTGCGCTCCAGGAGAAATACGCTTTAAACCTGCCACCATACCCCGAGACGGACTGCGTCCTGCAGCTGACCTAGGGCTGGGGCTCAGCAGGGGCTTGGGGTGCTGGGCTAGGCTTTGGCACAGCAGATCAGGGCCTAATTCTGCCAAAGCCGCAGCTCTCTGCTAGGAGGACGCTCAGCACCTCACTGGGCTCCAGTCCTACCCAGCTCTACCAGCGGGATCGAAGTTCACTGCAGACTAAAGCCCGCAGGAGCTTGGGACCGAAGGGGCGGCTGCCAGGCGGGCCCTGTTCGGGGTCACGACCTAATCCGAGTGCTTCTAGGTGTAGACGTGATCCAGGATCCCGGGGTCTGCCACGTATCTTGCACTTCAGGATAGTTTCACTTCAATAAAGATTTATTCATGCCCTTGAAAAAATATTTCAATACTCTTTGGGGTCTATCCCCTTGTGTCCCTCTGCGACAGACCCACGGCAAATGGGTCCCTGCCCCAGGGTCTGGTGGGAGCTGGGGTCACCCCTGACGGGAGGAAGGCTCAGGGAGTTAAATAAAGCTCGATCCAGCTCCAGACCAACCAGTCCCAGCCCAGTGTACCCAGGCAGTGAACACGCAGCTGGGCCACAGTGCTGGGCTCTACCGGGGAAAAGCCCAGAGCACCCTTGGGCACCCACCAACAGGCAGGATCGGGACCCTCACAGCCAGATAGTACCGGCAGCTGTGCAGCACGGCAGCCTTGGCCCTTGCTCACTCTGGCTCCCTCTTCCTCTTCTTCCTCGGGCTGTGCCTAGCCTGGTCTAGCCCATCTGTGTCTTCTAGAGGTACCTCTGTCTCAGCTGGCTCTTCTTTGTCCTCCTCCTCCTTCTTCTTCTTCCTCTTGTTCTCTTTCTCTGTCTCAACTGGCTTTTCGTTGTTCTCCTTCTTCTTCTTCTTTTTCTTCCTCTTGTTCTCCTTCCCTGTCTCAGCTGGCTCTTCTTTGTCCTCCTTCTCCTTCTTCTTCTTCTTCTCTGTCTCAACTGGCTCTTCTTTGTCTTCCTCCTCCTCCTGCTTCTTCTTCTTCTTCCTCTTTGCAGCCTTCCCTTCCTCTCCTGCCACGTCCTCTTCTCTGCTTGCCTCCTGGTTCTTCTTCTTCTTCTTCCTCTTCACCACCTTCCCTTCCTCTCCTGTCACCTCCTCTTCTCTGCTTGGCTCCCGGCTCTGCAGCACCTCGGGATCGGCTCCATCCCTGGACTGTTTCCTTTTTTTCTTCTTTTTTGCCTGCCTCTCTGCTGGGGGGCTCCTCTCTGGGGGCGCAAGCTGCCACTCCTTACGTCGGTACGTGGCCAGGAAGGCTCGCTCCTGCTCCTCCAGGCGCGCCAGCTTGGCGCTCATGGTCAGGCCGTGACGGGCACCCCTGCAATGATCATGGGCAGCCGGGGTCTGGCACCTCCCTGGCAGGGAACGTGCCCCCCAGCCCAGCCTGCTCAAAAGGAGCGGGGAGCCCAACCGTGCAGCCTCCACCAACCACTTACTTGTGTGCTGTGCGGCCCCCGCACGCTCGCATCAGCTCCTCGTCCGTCAGCCTGCGGGACACGGATGGGACGCGTCACCCCCCGCATCGACATGGGGGGAGGGCGGGCTGGACCGG
>NW_009199987.1:837-1230 GCF_000690835.1 Fulmarus glacialis | reverse complement strand
ACAGCAGATAAAAAAGTGGGGAGGGACCTCTTCTGTCACAGCCTATGTAGATTAACCTTTCAATTAGCTGTTATCAGGTCCTGTGTCTTAGCACCAGTCCTCGCAATCTGCGTCCGCTCGGCATGGGGAAGGCTGGAGGTCTGGGGTGGGCTTCTGTTTTAATTTCTAAATTAATGATAATTGTTCGTGTGGTTCCCCTCCCCCGCCGTGAGCTGAACGCTTGTGCCTGATCTGCCCGTCCACCTTTTAGTATTTTGGAGTGAGAAGAGGAGCCCCGCGGAGGAGGCGGAGGAGGGGAGACAAGGTATTCTCTCTGTATTCATCTTCTTTTTTCCCCTCTCGCGAAAGGGCTTAGAGAAGGGAAATGGTGGAATCCATCCGCTGGCTGGGGAT
>NW_009199987.1:428-773 GCF_000690835.1 Fulmarus glacialis | reverse complement strand
CCCCCCTCGCGAAGGGGCTTAGAGAAGGTAACTGGTGCAATCAATCCGCTGGCTGGGGATTCCCTCCACCCCCTCCCCGGCTCGTCTGGCTCTCCTGGCTGGGTCTCTTCAGTGTGTATGTGTTTGGGGAAGGGGGTGGGGGGAGGCTGTGTTGTTGTTGTGTTCCTGGCTCTGGTTGCAGCCAGGAGAGAGAGCGAGCGAGCGAGCGAGAGACAGAGAAGGAGAGAGCGAGCGAGCGAGCGAGAGAGGAGCCGCGATCGCGTTTCAGGGGCAGCACATTCCGCAGGAACCGCTGCTGCAGAAACACACACAGGCAGAGAAAGGAGGGGATTGCAAGCAGAGGGG
>NW_009199987.1:0-340 GCF_000690835.1 Fulmarus glacialis | reverse complement strand
AACCTGCATCGGAGGTTAGATTCCCAGGAGTTTATGTGGGGGATAATAGGGAGCATGCGATGGGTTTTGTTTTGCATCGGGTGACAGGCAGCAATTTGCCATAATAACCCCCCTTCCCTCCCCTCTCTCAGTGCAGGGGGCTTGTCACTAGGCTGGGTACTTTTTTTTTTTTTCTTTTGCATTGGAGGCTGATGCACGTGTTTGCAGACACTTGTGCTTGGTAAATGCATTGCAATGCTCTGCGTTTTGCACGGGAGGGGGAGCAGCAGCAGGAGGTGATGGCTGGGTTGGATGGGTTGGGGAGAGGGGGAATGGAGTGGCGGAGGGAGGCAGGGGATGG
>NW_009199986.1:6274-10652 GCF_000690835.1 Fulmarus glacialis | reverse complement strand
GACCCAGGGAGGGAGGGCCCGCGGGCCCACCCCGTCCGTGCAGCTCTTCCCAGCTCCAGTCCTGCCCGCGGGGCTGCACGCCACAGGGACAGGGCTGGGCCAGCACCAGCACGACTGTTTTAAAATCCCATCAAGTCCATCGGCTCTCCCACACTGCGGCTCGGGAACCTGTTGGGGGCAGGTGCTGGGGGAGAAACGAGGAGGGAAGAGAAGAGCAGGCATGCTGTTTCTCTTGGACCGTGTCTGAGCCCTGCACGGGATCCTGTCTCCACACTGAGCTGTCTTAACGAAAGCCAGAGGTGGCCGTGGGCTCCCACTGCTACCCAGCGTCCAACTGTTCCTGGTAAATAGTTCCTTATCCACCCTTATCAGGTTTTTTTAAAGTGTCACATAAGCCGCAATAGAATTGTGAGCAAAGCTTAAAAAAAGTTGTGTGTTTGCACAAATGCTCACAAGTGCTCTAAGATCTGTGTGCCACGCAAAGATCTACTGACATTTGCAGCTGAAGAACAGTACTTCAGCTGCAAGTACTTCAGTACTTCAGTACTTCAATTGAAGATACTTCAATTGATAGAAACAGCAAAACCGCGCTTGCAACTGAATGACCAGGCTGGTGCCCCAGCCTGCATGGGACAGGGCCAGCCTGTCCTCCCCAGGCTGGACGTCACCCCCTTGCCACAGGGGCAGCAAAAATGTTTCACCACCTCGCTGAAAGAATGCAGAGTATTTCCTCACGGAGGTGCTCGGCATAGCACGCTGTCTCATGGCTATGGCCCACAACTGAGATATTCCGGAAGACGGCAGGAACCACAGGATCTGGTGGCTTTGAAGAGCAGCTGCCGTAAGAAGACATGTCCCTTGAAAGTCGGCCAGGCCGTATGTCACCTCCTTTCCCAGCACACCCCGTCCCACACACAGATAACTCACAGCAACAGCAGCACTGACACAGCTTACAGCTCATTGCAGAAAACACCTTTTTGACTAAGCAAAGCATTATCTGATTCTCATTACTTGCTTAAAAAATAAAAAAGAAGAAAAAGAAAGCACATTACTACCATAAAACAAACAGAGAAATGCTAGTTTCCTAGGAAGGTGCTCATTGCTTTCATTTGCTACTTGGTGTCTGCAAAAACATAGGGATAGCCAAGCTCCTCATGTGACATTTGTGATTCATGCAAAAAAAGGCTCTCAAATACGAATTTTTAAATCAATTTTGCTGCTACATTTAATAATTTGAGTTATTCAGTCTGTCTGTAAAAACTAACTACAAATCACAGCGGGGCTGCACAGCTCACTACCATACAGATGCGAAAATTGTGTCTCCCAAGTGCAAACAACCCCGCCACCCTCCGGTGCCTTCGGGGCTGGGGCAGACCTGCCTGCTGCCCTCCTGTTGACCTGAAACGAGTGAACTAAGGCGTTGTCCCCAGATTGCTGTTTCTGTTTCAGAGCAGAGGAAGTCCTTCCCCGCACTCACTTTTCCCAGCTACAGAGCGGGTCCGACAGCGGTTCGGCAGAGCCCGGGCTTGTGGGGAAGGGACCCATCCTTCCTGTCACCCCCTTCCCACCTCTGCCCTGGCAGCTCTCAGGTCGGGCGTGCTGACGCGATGGGCAACAGTTCAGCATTTCTTCCCCTGCTGAGTGTTTCTCATGTGGCTTCTGGCTCCATCTCAGCTCTGCGGACTTCGAGCTCCTGCTGCCCCGGTCCCAGAGGCTGTAAAACAGCCGTCCCAGCACGGAGGAAGTACCCTGCGCCCGGCTGGGACGAAGCCCGTGCCCGGGCAGGATGCAGGGAGAGCTGGGGCAGGCCCTCCAGCCCCCCGGCTCCGCACACTGCGCAGCAGGCCCCGCCGGAGGGGGACGGCTCACCGGCACCAAGCCAGGCACTGGCACCCCTCTCCCACCCCTTCCAAGAGAATCCACGCCACCGCAGGCAGGAGCCACCTCTCCTCCGAGGACGGCAGACTCCAGCAGCCCCCGGCACTCCCCCAGGCACACGCGGACCCGGCCGTCCAGGATTTCCCGAGGAGGCAGACCCGAATCAGAAACCTCTGCAGGGTTTTGCCAGGCGCGGTCTGGCGCAGAGGCACGGCCGGGGTGACCCCAGCCCATACGGGGCACTGCCACACCAAAGCCTCCCGCCCGGCACAGCCGGGGCACGGCGCCTCAAAGGGCCCCGATCGGCAGCAGACTATGAAAATAAATGACCACCCACCGGTTCTAGCAACAAATTGAGGTCATGTAAAGAGCTAATGAATTTGAAATTTCTGCCTGGAATTGATCCAAGGGACATGGGAATGAAATGTCATGTACGCCAGGCTGAGATTGCTTCTTTTTCCCGATGTGCAGCTTGCTGGGCTTTTTTTGCCCCCATCTTCTTTGGGAGCAATAGGTTTTATGATACTTAGTGCAGCATCTGCTGACGTGTCCAGTGCTACAATGGGTCATCTGCGTATTGTGAATTGCATAACACACGGAAGCAGCGGGATCCAGCAGACAGTAATTAATTAGCAAACAATTTCCATTGCATCCTATTCTGTTCAGACGGTAGATGCCACACAAAGTCAGCGTGCCAGGGAAACCCAATGCAGCACACCGGTAGCTATGCAGAGCCAGCTGCTAATACGGTGCCTGGCTCAGACATAATCTGTCATCACTAAGGTCATGACAGAAGCTATTGACTGCCTTTCCTACCCCTCCAGGCCTCAGCAGAAGTTGTAATTTTCAAGGTCTTTGCAAATGCAATTTCGTGGTGGGAAAAAAATGTCTAGAAGTTAATGATATTCACCTGCTGGGGATGAAGGATGGGGAAACAGCTGGCACCAGTCACCAAAGGCATCCTGCAGCCATGCTAAAAATGGGTGCATATAAATGAAGATGCTGTGATATATGGCATACGAGCTGCTAAAACTACTTAAGCAGAGAACAAGGAGCTTCAATTTCACAAAGGTCAATGATTTGTAAACGCTCCTGAGTGTTTTGCTGAATCGGAAAAAAAGTGCCTAAGAAAACAGAAACACTCAGATCACAGAACCTCACCAAGAGGTTTCCCTGGGGGCTCTGCTGGCCGCCCAGCCGCTGCACGGGCCAGGACCGTGGGCCAGGACCACGGTCTCTCATCCCAGCTGAGTGCACAAAGTTCCCCACGCAAAGCCCTCTCGTGCCGGTGAGGAGCAACATCTCCCGATACGGGCAGCAAGGAGCCCTCAGCTGCAAGGCAGCTCCTTCTGATACCCGGCCTGCCTATTTGCTTTGTGGGGCGGACGTGCTGGTCTGGTTCTTTGATGCTTGTAATACTTGCTGTAGGCCTGAACAGGTTAATCACCACGGGGAGGCACGCTAGGGAGGAAATACTGTGGCCCAGTCTTTGTTAAAGGGCTTCAAACACTGCAACAAATACAGCTGCACTCCCTCTAACCTCTGGGAATTTTAAAACTACAGGACATCAAATTGTGCTTGCTCCAGGGCCTCCTTTGGCGCGCCTGATGCCGCCGCAGCGGTGGTCAGGCGCGCTCCAGAGGTTACGTCCCCCTGTAAATAACGAAGTGCAGCCCAGCGCTAATGAGCTGTTTCACGTAGCTGCTCTCATTTTCCTCCAGCCTTAAGTTGCAAACGATACGCACGCAAAGCAATGCATTCTGGGAGGCAATTTTTCTCCCCGTAATGAGGTCTAAACTGGCAAGATTAAAGCGAACAATAACAATTATTTTAATTAAAGAGATTTCTAGAGAAAGCAGAATCGGTATCGGTAAACCCTAGACCGTGCCGCGCGCCTGGCTGACGTCTGAGAGCAAAGCTCCTGCTGTTTTCACAGCCGCCAGCAGGGCATGGTGCCGAAAATAAAGGGTGAGGTGGTCCCTGCCCAAGAGCTTGCGGGGGTCTGCACCCCTTCCCGGAGCATGCCGCCCTCCGTGGTGGGCAGAGGCTCGGAGCGTGCCAGGCGCAGACAGGGGGGCAGCAGCTGGGGGGACGCCCAGCAGCAGGACCCCGCAGCAGACCTGGCAGCGGCAGGGCTGGACGCGGCTCTTCACCAGGAGGTGGCTGAGGAAGCAACGGCACTGGGGAGCAAGCGCTGCCCCTTGGAGGCATGGGGGTCAGCGCATGGCACCGGAGCGGTGGCTGCAAGCAGTGCTGGGCATCCTTCGTCTGCTGCCTGTGCGGGGCTGGTAAGGTGCTCCTGAGGAAGAACCACATCAGCACATCCCGCCCACCGGCGCTTTCTGTAAGCAGTGCAGCAGACCTGGCAGCGGCAGGGCTGGACGCGGCTCTTCACCAGGAGGTGGCTGAGGAAGCAACGGCACTGGGGAGCAAGCGCTGCCCCTTGGAGGCATGGGGGTCAGCGCATGGCACCGGAGCGGTGGCTGCCAGGAGTGCTGGG
>NW_009199986.1:5810-6147 GCF_000690835.1 Fulmarus glacialis | reverse complement strand
AGGGGTTAGACTGACCTTTAATCCGAGCCACAAAGTCCCTCTCCAGTTCTGTCTGAGGCAGAACATCAACTGGTTTCCTCCAGAAAGAAAGAAGATGACCACAATGCCGCGGTGTGGACAGCAAAACTGCAAACCAGAGCTTCGACAAGACAGAGGATGCTTAAATCAGCAAGTAACGGCAGCAAGGAGGGCAAGGCAGGACAGCAGACGGGGTGCGAGGGGAGGTGAAGGTGAGTCTCCCCACACTGCCTGGTCCTTTCCCCCTGCCCACGGCTGCGGAGGAGGAGGACGGGCAGATCTCCCACCAGCCCACTGTGGCAGGGTCCTGGCCTGCCAT
>NW_009199986.1:0-5780 GCF_000690835.1 Fulmarus glacialis | reverse complement strand
ACGGGAGCGACACGCCGAGCCACAGCCGGGCTTGCACCAGAGCCAGCAGCAGGTCCCCCAATCCTGAACCCGCTTCAGTCTGTGTTTTCCTGCCTGACCATCTCTCAGCGAGGCCATGAGAGCACCCACCACCACGTGGCACCGGGCAGCCGTGGGCCAGGGGTCCAGCATGCCGAAGAGCAGCACTGGCAGCCAGAGCCCGGCTTAGGTACCCCAACTTCGGCTACTCTCAGCTTCAGTCTGGGACCATGTCAGCCAAATGGCTGCGAAAATGGAACAGTCGTTACTTTATAGCGGGACAAAATGCGCACCCTGTCAGTATATTAACTTCTTAATTGCTTTATTAATCAATTAACCATTTACTATATTGGCACAGCTAAATTTCTGAGGAATAGTGCAAATATTAACCTGCTAGAAAAAATACTGGCTGCTGCATAATAACAATAGTAGTGCTGGCATGTCTGCCTCCCCGGGCCCTGCACGGCGAGTCCCCATGTGTGGGGGGCAGCCCCGGTGTGGGGGAGGCAGCACTCCCCATCGCCCCGGCCCCCCGGCTCTTCCGCTGCGAGCTACCCGGAGGAAAGGTTTTGCACTAGGAAGTGTAAGGCATGACAACAGTAAAAAATAATTACATCGTCCAGGGTACTGAGTATAGAGAGTAGCATGAAACCACTACCTACCCAGAAGCAGCATACCCAGAAACCAACCATCTCCAAGCGATTAATGCTTTGACTCACAAACACAGCACTTTTTTTTTGTATTCTCATGTGCACACTAAGTCTTTCGCTGAAGGAAGGAGTGATTATGCAAATTATCAGGGAGTCCTTCACTCAAGCACGTACCAATGTCCTAAAGACACTTTGTAAGAAACCTGTATCTTGAGAATATTGCCTGTGCATGATTACAGACAGGCAGTGCTGGCTGTGCCCGCAGCTGTGACAGGTCAAGGCGCCGGACATCTGGTGACACAGCACGAGGGCACCGAGATCATTTGTCCAGCACAGGGGGAACCACAACCAGACTGAGCTGTAACCCAGGAAAATGGTGTTCCAAGGGGAAGGGCCAGAGCTGGAAGGTAAGTGACATAGAGCAAACAGAGGCAAATGCAAGCAAACTAGAACGAGGAGCGTGGGGAGAGATGCGAGCACCTGCAGGCAGGAGCCAGCTAACGCTTACTGGCCGATGAAGAGCTCCACGCGGAGTCACCAGAGCCCCTTACACCTTGTCTTCAGCGAGGTCTGATTTCATGATGCACCTGAATTTTCCCCCGCTGTGCTGTGATGGGCGATAGCACAGAGGAGTATGAACCACTGCCTCACTGCACCCTTTGACACATCCCACTGGTGTTCTGGCACGGAGGTGAGACGGGACAGCTGGGGGTATCCGAATTCCTAACGCCTGGGTCTGGCGTATGGCACAATACATCGTACCACATTTTATTTCTGAAGTTTCCAATTACATGTGGTTCAGCAAATTGCTAGTGGATTTCAAGCCCCCGTGCAACTAAACTTTCACATAGAGCTGGTCAACTGTTTCAGATGTTTTCATTTATAAACGTGCACACAGAACCACAATTACTTACTAGACCTCAGGACCTGAGTCTCCCAATTTATTTTCTTGTGACTTTTAACAGCCAGCAGCATTTGCCCTGGCTCAAGCGGCCGATCCGGTTTAGAGCTTTCACTGCGGGGTCTGAAATCTCTGCTGAAGGACCACCTGAAGGAAGTGAGCCATGAGCACCCATGCAGACAGGGGGGCCGACACGGACACGAGGGGCAGCACTGGCTATTTCGGGTGTGCAGCTTCTCACCCACCCAGAAGAACACCCGACAGCCTGAAGCAGCCTTGGAGGTTTGCTGCGGTAGAAGAGAGGCTGTGTCTTGGACTGTATTAAAAGGATACTAAACTCATTATTACTGTTAATTTTACACATTCCTCAGTTGTCCGACTGCCCTGGAGACAGCCAAGCAGTAAGGGCCTGTCACGTGCCAGAAGAGAATTGAGGTGTTGCAGCAGTTTGGCTTTTTATTCCCCAGTTTGTGTTTCGTGAGCAACTCCACTGCCTTCAATTGTTTGTAATCTTCAACATAATTTGCAAGTTGTTACTTGCACTTATTTTGTCTGCTGATTTTATTATAATCCATAAGATTAGAGTGTTCAAAATCTCATCAGTGTAACACAGACCGATGATGCATCAAGGGCCCCAACTTCATTGCAAATTCGGGCTGCCTGGGGGCGGGTTCCCTGGCCTGCAATCCACTGTGCCTGCAGCTCCCTGGGAAACTGACTGTTCCACGTCCTTCCGTGGTCGGCCGGCGCACGGGCGGCCCTTTGGAGCAGTAAGGAAGGTAAGCAGACGTCCGTTTCAGCTTTAACCCAGGACGTAAGTTCCTGACCCTGGTCTCAGCACGGGGGGGCACGGCCATGCAGCAGGACCCCCAGGTGCAGCTCCCCGCCCACGGGAGCACAGCCTACCCGCCCCGCCGGGCCAGGGCACCCTGCCCGGCACCCTCAGCAGCGGGAGGGAGAGCTCCCTCACCCGCTCCCGCTGCCGGCCGCCTGCACCCCCATCCTCTCGCCCAGCCGCTGCCCCACGAGCAGAGATCCCTACCTGAAGCACCTCAGCTGGGACGGGCGCCACGTGCCTGAGCGCACCGGCTGCCCCAGCTCCTGCCGCTGCTTCAGACCTGGCCTTGGAGAAGCACCAAGGGCTGGGGTGCGGAGGGACAGCGACACTGGTGGGCTGCAGCATCAGAGTTCACTTGCTGCAAAGTCATCTGGTGAGCACTGGTATCGCTGACGGGGAACATGGGATTTGCTACACAACATCAGATCATTGGGACAATCTCACCCTGCACATTGCTGCTGGAAGCGGCTGATCCTCACCCACTTCCAGAAGGCAGCCCAGAGCAAACGTGACCGTGCAGACACCTGCCCCTCGCAGGGACAGACCCAGACCTCCTGCGTGTTTTTAACTTTCCCGTGCGTGCCCTGCTATGTGGGATGCGATTATCCCTGCCTGCCACTAATGATTGTAAAATTACTCATCCCTCCTCGATTCCCATCCCCTGTTTGGTCACTGACCTCAAAGGACCTTCACATATATTGTATCACTGTCCTGCATCGTGGGTAAAAAACCTCCCTTGTGTCATCACAGCTCTCCAGCTTATTCAGGAAATAATGGGAAACGGTGTAAAGGAAACTCAGTCACATAAAGGCAGGTCCCTCCGCAGAAGACAGAACTGCTGAGGTGGGCAGGCCCTCCGGAGCCCACCTCGTCCACCCCGCCCCTGCTCAGGCAGGGTGGGCCAACGCAAGCTGCCAGGGCCATGTCCCTCGGACATCAGGTATCTCCCAGCACCAGGAACCTTGCTAAAGCGGGCACAAGGTGAGACCCAGGCTCGGAGCGAGGGCCCAGGGGCACCACTGCCAGTTCACACAGGGATGCTACATCTCCTGGCACAATGTATGTTTCTTCCTCAAAAGCTGTTTCTGGATTTGTGCTGTTTCTCACCTGTTTTCTACACAACAAAATGCTTCAGCTCTTGCCCTTGCAGAGTACAGCTTATAAACATGCCCGTAAAGCCCAGAAATTGAGCAGAAAAATAGGGTAACTATCCTTTATTTACTTTTAAAGCACTTTATTTTAGAATTGTTTCATATTGTCTGGAGCAGACAACACTCAAAGATGGCAAGTCCTCAAAAAGGTAAAAATAATGCTGGGTTCCCTGCACCTGTGCAAATGGAGCATGGCTCCCGAGTCACGGCTGAAGAGTTTCCAGCAGGAGCCGGGGAAAATGGACACTTTCCAGGCACTCAGTTCCTTCGCTTCTGCTGACACAGCAGTGTCCTGCATTTCCACAGGAGTGCCGGAGCCTTCCCCGGAGGCGTGCGGAGGTTCAGGATCCCAAGCCTGAAGCCGGCCCCGCGCTCAGGGGTGCTGTCCGATGCTTGCCGCCCCAGCCGGCGAGCCCCCCAGCCTCCAGCACCAGCTCGCTGCTGGCTCACAGCAGGCTCACTCGGGGCATGTGCCACGCCGGGAACGTATGCCCTGGTGACACCGGGGTGAGCACAGCTAGCGCAGCAGGGACGCAGGGATTTCCAGGAATTTGGTTTGTTTTCCGTTTTTGTTCCGCTCCCCACTACTCCCCCCGCTGACTGTCTCTCTCGCACACACACGTGTCCCAGCAAGCCGCCCTGAACACACGGGGACCGGCACTCTCACCACCGGCTGCCTGCCGCACTGACAGCAGCGTGGCGGGGCTCTCATGGTGAGTCCCCAGCACCGGGCAGACAAGGCGGCAGCACGCTTCCAGCACGCTTCCAGCACACATCCGGCACGCTTCCGGCACGCTTGCTGCTGGCGTGGCCCTGAGCCCGCAGCCACACGCAAGAGCTACGCACAACGCTGCTCAGCTACCGCCATTGCCAGCTAAAATGAATGCATTTGAAATGCAATGAATTAATGCTGAACAAGTCCTAGAGGAAGGAGCACTCCGACATGTGGGGCTGCGGCGAAGGCAGCTCATTAGGCATTTGTATCACAGACGAGAAGCCGAGAGTGATACATGGGATGACTCAACGCGGCAGCGCAGGAACATGACTGCAGCTCTGTAATTTTTAATAGTTGTGCGGTGAGAAAAACGAGCCGGGTGATCCCCCGCGGCCCCCTGATATGCGGGGCTTGGGGGGGCACCTCTCCCCGGGTCCGCCCTGGCTTGGGGAGATGGATACTTAAACAAACACAAACCAGAGCGGCTTCTGAAAAAGATGCTGGTTAAAACGTTGTGATAAAAATACACACTGAGGAGCAGGGTGAGAAATGTACCGTGCTCGCAGGCGGGCTGCGGGATCCCCGGGGGGGCTGCCTGGCCTGGGGTGGCCAGTGGGCTTGGGGGTCTCCGCCCCCAGCCCCGTGGGTGCTCCCACACAAGCCCCCCCAGCACCAGCAGCAGGTCCTGCTCCATCCCGCGGTGGGGCTTCACACAGTTGCTACCTGGCCCTGGTTTTGTAAGGGCTGATCGTGGTACTGTGCTACCGAAACACAGCCAGCTGGGAAAGCATGTGGCCACGCACGCCCCGGCCCCTCCTGCATCACCAGCACTCCTCTGAGCATTCAGCCTCTGGTTTTAGGTATTTAGCCTGTAGAGGGAATCACCTCCTGGCTTCATTATACTTATAAAAAGTAAGGGAGATATTCGCACTCCCATCTGTCCAGTGTAAAACCCAACGCACTATGTTTGTAGCTGTATAATTACCCTGGGCTCAAGAAGGCGCAGCTGAGAGCCTGTTTTGGCTTTTTCCATTGTATCTCCTCCTTGCCCTTGAAACAGAAAGTCTCAGCAACACATCCTCTTGGTCCAGCAGCAGTGTTCCCTCCCAGGGAAACACCAACTTCCCACTGCAGCTCTAAACCAGTGCATATTAGTAATCACCAGCAAGCAACAGATTTAGCACCTGAATTGTCCATCACCACTACACGCAATTTTCCCTTTGCACCTAAGCGTGCCCCCACCAAACGCAAGCAGCCAGGGCTGCCTGCTTGGTGTCCTGGCTGGCAGGGCTCTGCAAACACAGCTGGGCTCAGACAGTGCTCGTCTTCCCAAGCCCCCCCTCTATAAATGTGCGTTATGAACGCCTTCCTTTTCTGCATGCAGCGCAGGCAGGACAGCACAACTGCCTTTGCGACCTCCCGCTGCCTCGCTCCGTCAGCTCTCGGAGCTCACAGCCCCGCAGCGCAGACGGGACGACCCGGGGGCGGGCGGGAAGCCCCCGTGCAG
>NW_009199985.1:0-5998 GCF_000690835.1 Fulmarus glacialis | reverse complement strand
TTAATGATTCTATGATTCTATGAAAGACATCCCCCAAAGGCCGGGATTACAGGCAGCATCATCAGGAGAGACCCAGACAGGATAAAAACCAGCCATCCACCCAGGTCAAAAGATTTCTTCCAGGCGAGAATTTCTCTTCTTTTGAAGACCCCTTGCTCTGCCGCAGCCCAGCACGGCTGGTGCTGGCTTCTGCTGCCGTGCCCGGCAGCAGGATCCATCACCCCTGCTCTCATCCCAGCAAAAATATCTGTCACCGCTCTGATGTCTGTCTGGAAACTGCCCAAAGTCGGGGTGGGCACTGGCTTGTCTGCAGGAGGTGGCTCAGGGCGTGTTATTACCGCACGGTTAACGGCAAGCGGGAGAGCACGGGCTGAGCACAGGGCTCTGGGATGGGGATTAAGCCCCTGCCTCCTCTCCCAGCAGGTATCCTGCTGGAAATCCTTGCTCGTATCTCTTTAGATATCACGCTGCAGCAGCCCTGAGCTGGAGCTCAGAGTTTCACTTCCCCACGTGGGACAGAAGCCTGCTGCAGCCCCGCGTTAGACACAATAAATCACGGTGCTCCTGCATGAAGACCTGCCAGGCAGGCAAAGGCAAGACTTGCCGGGCAAGCAGGCAACGGACACCATCCCCATGCAATGCCCACGCAGCAGCGGGTGGCCTGGCTCCATGCAAAACCAGAATTTGCAGCTGCATCTTTTACCAATGCAAGACTTCCCTTTGCTCAGCAGAGAAATCACCTCCCTTAATCATCCCGGAGCAATCTTTACAGTATTTACACATGCTCAGACAACTGGTAGGACCAGCTCTGCAAGGCTTTTGGAGCAGCAAGCGTGCAAATACTTTGTAGGAAGCTCTTGCTTTACCAGGGTGTGGCTTGCAAAAAATAAAACAAACCAACTCCAAACTCTGAGCAACAAACAGGCGTGTTTCCTTCTTCTTTATAAGGGGATGGGGGGGAAATGGTGAAACAACTCGGGACGGGCTGGGAAGGGATGGAGTCAACCAGAGCCATCTGCATCCTGCACCAGTGAGCCAGGGAACCTCAAACAAGTAGAAATGCCAATGTAAGCTGGGACGGAGGGTGCTCACTGCAAGGGAGGGATCTTTTCTCACCCAAGGAATTCACTGTATGAATTATCTGGAAATGGAACAAAAAAACCCAGCAACAACAACAAAAACACAGTGGGGGAAAAGCATCTTGGTTTAAGGAAAGGCCAGGCAGGAGCAGAGCTGGAGCCTCTGATCACCCCATGATCAGAGAGACCTCCTGCCTGTCACGTTGTAACTCCGTAGAAAGCAATTATTACGTGTCCCTTTCCCCGATGGTAAAAGCGTAGCCCTGCCCTGGGCTGCTGCAGCCGTATTTGATCCGTTATGGCCAGATTAGAGACTAAACCTCGAAGCAATAAAACAGGGCTGCAGCCTCCCTCATCCGAGGATGAGCTCCAGCCAGCCAGGGAGACGATTTGCCCGATAAGCTAAGGAGGTACCTGCAGGGTGGGGAGAAGAAACTCTCTCCTACGTATCATTTCAGAGCTCCCCATTAAGGTTTTCCAGCCTCTCAGCGTTAAGCTGGTTGGGATGCTTTACAGTCCCCTCTCCCCTTAACCTACGTCCACGACCGATTGAAATCGCAGAGAGAGCAGAGATGATGCTCAGATGGACGGTGGGAGGATTAAAACTGATCATTTTTGCACAAGGGCAAACCAAGGGGCAGGGAGCGCTTTTCTATGCCGGAAAAGTATTTTAAGGTAAAATGCATCAAAACCTTATTGAATTGGGACATACCTCCTAGGGTACATGAAAGCTGCCTACGGGATGTGCGAGCAGACGGGGGGTGAGGAGCTCAGTCCAGCCCCCTCTGAAGGGCTGGATCAGGCCCAAAGGTTCTCTGACCTACACGCTGCAAACCCCGCGGGCTCCCAGCACGGCTTTGCAGGGGTATCAACCATCACGTCTCCAGCGCAGGAGGATCCCCAAAGCAGGAAGATCTGCAATATTGGCTGAAAACTAATGCATCATGCAGAAAGGCAAAAGCTGTTGAAGCCTCCCTGGTCCCAGAGTGCGGAGCAGAAAGGATTTTTTTTCCCAGAAGGGATGAAAAACTCAATGGTAACCATTCCTATTTCCACCATGACCTCAAGAAGTTACCCCTATATTAAGGCACCAGCATGGGGGTCTCTTCTACAGTGTAAGCCAATTTAGCAGGAATAACCCACGGATGAAAAGGCTCCGTGGTGCGAAGGGGAGAGCTAAGAGCAGGGGAAGGGTTAATGTTGCAGCCAGACAGATGCTCAACTGGTGAAAAAAGCAGCCCCCACGAAGCCAATGAGTCTGTGTCCATTTTCTGCACTGCCCAGAGCCTGGCCCTTTCTCCCTGGGTAATCAACTGGAAGTGAGCAGAGCCGGAGTAATCGCCGTACCTCATTCCCCACCCACGATGCCGCCCACGGGGCCAGGAGATGGAGGACCACTGCCTGGCCTGAAGCAGGTCCACACAAGCCCATCGTTGAGCCTTTGTGCTCCACAAGCAGCTCAGAAGAGCAGGTGAAGGCTCAGGCATGAAGACATCGGCAAATAAACGGTACCCGAGTATGCCCCACGACACCAGGGCACGAGCAAAGGACGATGGACGTCTCTCTATGGGCTGAAACCCTCCTGCAAGTATGGAGGAGGTTTCACCTCTGGATATCTGCAGAGAAAGGACTTGACACCTCTAGAGACTAGTGAGGAGGAGGAGGGAGAGTGCCTCATCCCAGCCTTCAAGGTACAGCTGCATCCTTCTCATGCTCCACGTATTAACCTGCTGCTGTCCTGCTTGGGGTAAGCGTTAGGAGAGGGGTCTTGGCACCTCTGGAGCAGCCAAAATTATCTGGTAACGAATGCACAAGCGTGAGCAGATTTAGAGGATGCACCCATTCTTAGTATCATCATACCCCAGCACAAACGCTGTCTAAATCTCCTCTTGGGATGAGATCCAAAGCCTTCTTGAAGCATCGATGCTTTGTTATTAATCTGTGCTGCAACCAGGGAAGGGAGAGCTGGATTTTTTTTTTTTTTTGAGGCATAATCAAAGACAAAAAATTATCTCGGTGACATGGCTGGGCTTCATCTGCTTCACGCCTGGCCTGGTGGAGAGACCCGCTTGGCTAACACAGCCCTTCCCAAAGGAGATACCAGGACAAGGTGTCTGGACCAGACAGTCCTTGCCTCCTACCTCGACAAGCCCCAAATCCTCTTTATATCACAGTCAAGCACCTAAGAAGAGAGGTGATGTGCCCTAATTAATACTCTCTTACCCTCCTCCGATGTGGTGCAGTTCCAGAGCCTCTAGATAAGCCTCCCAAGCTAAACTGGATGAATTCACACCCATTTGTCCCCACACCAACACTGTCTTCCAGTTTAAATAGCTCTTCTGCCTCCCTGGTGTTCATCCTTTGGATGTATTTATAGGCAGCAAGCACATCTCCTCTCCGCTTTTGTTTCGCTGGGCTTTTATAGCCTCCCGTATAATAGCTCTCCATCCCTCTGATCAGCCTCACAGCCCTGCTTCCCTGCACCTGCTCCAGGCTGAGTTAATCCCTCTCAAGCACCAGATCTCAGAGCCTGGTCCTTCCACGTTAACTCTTCCATACCCTTGTCCCACCAACACCCTTTGCCTAGTTCCCCTCACCTTTTTACAACCCTCCCAGGGGCACCCGGGGACCAAACCAGCCCCAAAGCCCAAACCTCTGCCATCCCAACGGGATTCAACCTCTAAACATAGCACAAACCCCAGCCATACAGCACCTCACTCTATGGCCTGATATATGTCCTAGGGGACATCCCCACACCCTGCAACTCATCCTCGAGGTCAGCCGAGCATCTCATCCGCCCCGCACGGATGGTGCCTCTCGGCTTGGAATCTTGGCATCAAAAATGAGAATGAGATCTTCCCTTAAAGGCTTCAAAGCAGATTTAAGCTCTCCTGCGTGGGGTTAATCTGTCTAGCAGTGCCCTTTGCCACCTCCCCTAGCCCCCCAGCAGAAATCTTCTCCACTGACATACTCCCACACGCACTAAGTGTGTGAAACCCCGTCAAGTCCAGATAAAGGAGACCTGTAGGATCTCCTTTGCCTAAAAATGAGAGCAAAGCTACAGGTCGGTCCAGCACAGCTCCCTTTGGTAACAGTCCTAGGTTTCCACCTCCCTCCACCCCAGGAGCTTGAGGATGCCCATAGTAGTTCTCCACGGGCATCCATCACCAGCTGAAAGAGCTCCCTTGAACAGACAACGCTGCGGGGGAGACAGCAGCCGAGCAGGGATTTTGCTGGGCTCGTGGCCATGTCAAAACCCCACCTAAGTCATTTCTTACCAGAACAGGCAAGGATGGGGGGCTGGTGGCAGAGAGCAGGGTGGTACTTGACTCTGCCACGAACCTCCCGAGTGCCTTGGTCATGTCACTTTGCCGCTTTTTTATGTGTCACCGCTTTGCAGACAGGATTATTGCTTCCGCGTGTCACACGGGGTGCCCCTAGGACATGACAAAGGGGCTTGATTTCTATTCTGAGCAGGGCCTGCTACAGCAAGCCCCGCTGCCTTCCTCAACACCTGCTTTGCCTTTCGCTAATGCCTTGATCCTCAACTCTGCTGCCAACGAGAAAGTTTTTCCCAACCAATTCTGGCGCACTGCTCCTGGCAAGCGCCAGACACCGAGTAAGCCGGCTCCCACGCACGCAGCAGCGTTTGTACACACGCACCCATTGCAGGGGGGGATTTAGAGCTCACATCCAGCTCCCAAGGGTGGAGGGTCTCTCGAAGAGCATCGATTGATCCCTCTTGGGCTTTACAACCCTGATGCCTGGCTCATGGGCTGGAGCTGAGCCCCAGGCAATTCGCGTTAAAGAATTACTTAAATAAGTAGGAGGCAGCCTATGTTCCTGGGAAGGGCAGGGGGGGAAATGGATGGCACCAGCAGGAGAGATGTGACATTGCACTGAGCGGGAGCTAAGTGGTGAGCACCCGGATCAGGCCCCAGCTCCTCCATCCATGCCTGACTCTGCTGCTTTTCCCCCTCCCCGCTTCTTGCGGCCCCAAGGATGCTCCCAACAAGCGATACCTGTTCTCGCCTGCATCCCTAAGCTTGGCCCTCCTCAATTCACTGCTACCCCGAGCAGCACGGTTAGCCAGGCTCTCTGCATCTGCCTTGGGCTACCCACCACCCATGTGCAGAGTATGGGGTGGCAGATACAGCTGCAGGGACCCTGCGTTGCCCTCACCCCAGTATAACACCAGTTCAGCACACCTGGACACCAGGCTGAGCCTGGGAGGGGGATCTGAGCCCCGAAAGATGTGTGAGTGGATGGAGATGAAAGGCGCCCTGGGGAAAGTCTGCAGCACGGTCCTTGCTGGACGCAGCAAGAAAAGCAGCTGAGGATTTAACAGCATCCCCCGCTCCCCGCCGTGCTCGCTGCCCTGCTTTCACCTCCATTTGCCACGTCCGCCCGCGCTCCGCACCAAGCTCAGAGCTAACGCAGCATCCAGGCAGAAACGTAATGGTAATTGGTAATAAATAATTGGTAATAAATCCAAGCATTGCACGTGGGTGGATCTGCAGGGTCAGGCGAGCAGCCCGGGCTCACCTGGCAGCTACCGGAGCGGGAGGCGAGGGACAGAGGACCAGAGCCACTTCTGATGGGACACCCTCCGCTAGAAAGCACCAAGCTGGTTTCTAAGGTTCAAAATAACATTTTTCAGGGCAGGAAAAAAGGGAGAAAAGGATGGTGCCTCCCACCCCTGGGATACAGGAAATCCAGATTCATATCTCTGCCTCGAAACCCAAAAAGACTTCAGTCTCCTGCACCCCAGCAGCAGCCTGGCCCACCCCGGGGGCAGGAGCTCTCCCTCGCCTTGCATTTCGCGCAACTTTACTAAAAGCCCTTGGGTTTGTCCTCAAAAAATAGAACAAAGAACAATACCGAAACCTCAGGATTTTTTCCCGGCGCAGAAATCCTGC
>NW_009199984.1:0-225 GCF_000690835.1 Fulmarus glacialis | reverse complement strand
TTCAGCGTTTGAGAGCCGGAGGGGGCTGCCCCGGACCCCTCCCCAGTGCCCGGGCGAGGGGACTCGGCTGATTTGAACAATGATGGTGGGTGACGGCTGGTCTTATCCCTGCACTCTGCCGGCCTGATGCGCTTCGCAGCCCAATGCCGGTCTCATCTGGGCTGCAGCGAGGGCACGCAGCGGCTGTAAGCTGGACAGGGGGGTGCATGCTCATGGGGGGGAGGC
>NW_009199983.1:13124-14202 GCF_000690835.1 Fulmarus glacialis | reverse complement strand
GGCAAGGGCGTGAGGGGCAGGGTGCCGGGGTGCCCCCACGTGTGTTCAGTGTGCAGCAGGGTGAATTGGTCGAGTTATTAGGAAGCATCCGCCCCTTTCCTTCTAAGGAGTTTTTCCCCGAGCACTTTGTTTCTCTTGGCTTTTTTCACGCTTTCTTTTTTTATCCTCTTTCCAGTCCATTTTCACCCTCGGGGAGGGGGGGCTGCATTTCCTGCCCTGCCCTGCTCCTTGCAGCATGCCCTCCCCCCGCCGAGGCCAGGGAGCAGTCCCGGTGCGCTGGCTGCTCCCTGCCGTCTTCTCGCCTTGTCTCTGCCCAGCCATGCTGCGGAGGTGGCCCCAGGCGCTGGGGAAGCCTGTTCTGGCCAAGGCGTTGGCGCTGTCGGAGAGCTGAACGCCTGAGCCAAAGGCAGGCTGCTTCCACCCCCGGCCCGTGCTGGGATCCCCTTCCTCACAGCACATGTGCCGAGCGAGGCGTTTATTGGTTGGCGGCATTGGTGTGTTTGCAAGCCCAGCCATGGCGAAAGGCTCGATGCTTCCCAGAAGCATGAGGGGCCACAGCGAAACCATTCCCAGGCAGGCCGGGGGGCTCACCGTGCAGGGAGCTGAGCCCACACTGGAGCTGCCAGTGCCACCTGGCCCCTTCTGCACTGCAATCTTCAGCTGTTAGAGGGGTCTCTGTGGATGTCGTCACCTGGCTGCAGGTCTGGGGTTGTGAGCCTTTCCTCTCCTGGTGCACATGGCTCGGTCCTGGTGGTCGTGGGGTTTGTTTGGGGGTGCGAAGTGTCAGTCCCTCCTGCAGCAGGGAGGCTCCCTCCCCAACCCCAGCACAGTGAGGGCTGGGCTGGGGCAGAGGCTGTTGGGTGCTGGTGGTGGTGCTGCTTGCTGCAGGGCGAGGGCTCCGTACCCTGTTTCTCCTCTCTATGAGGAAGAAAGGGTGCAGGTGATCCTGCTCCGTGGGAGATGGGGCACCCCAGCTCAGGGATCTGTGCAGGAAGGGCGGCCTTGCCAAGGCAGACGAGGGCAGCATGTGTGCGTGTGCTAGGAGCAGGAGGGATCTGGCCGCAGCTGGTTTCCCTGA
>NW_009199983.1:10883-13096 GCF_000690835.1 Fulmarus glacialis | reverse complement strand
GGCAGGCGTGATCTGGCCGCAGCTGGTTTCCCTGAGAGTAGAGCAGAAACCCGCAGAAACCTCAGGCATCCCACGTGCGGCTCCAGACCCCTGCAGTGCCCCTCCTCTCGCTGCTCTGTGCTGGGGGCTCTGTGCTGGGGGCTCTGCACCGCCAATGCAACCACGCTCCTTCCTGGCTCCCCACACACCTCGGCTCTGCAGGAGGCTGGCGGAGGGGCTGTGCTACTCCCCACCCCCTTCCCCGGCTCTAAAAGCAAATCTTTGTTCTTGTGGAGCTCTGGCTGCCGGCCGGCTGTCCGCCAGCCAGATGGAAAGGCACGGGGGCTCTCCTCCCTTCCCTGCTTGCTTGCTGCAGACATCCTCTCCAGATCTCTAGGTCTCCCGCTGGAGCTGTGCCAGGCGCTTGGGGTGCACGGTGCAGTCTGGAGCTCAGCTCTGCAGCTGGGCTGCTCCTCGCATGGCCGATGGGTCTCCAGCCCTGCCCAGGTTCCCTCAATGAACCGGTGTCTGCAGCCATGCTGGGCGCAAGGGAGGATCACTGTGTCCCCAGAGCCTGCTATGCCAGGGTGCCTGTGCCCAGTGCCTCTCTAGCCTGCCCACGTGCCTGGCAGGCTGTGCGGTCTTGGAGCTGCAGGAGGAAGCCTTGTGTCCCGAGGGTTGTGGGGGGCCTTGTGTCCCCCAGCTAGCCGCACTTGCGGTGTTGCTGGGTGCTCCTTCCAGCCCAGGGGAGGGCTAGTATCCAGCCTGCCCAGGAGGAGGTGGGGAGCAGTGAGCGCTTGTTCCAGGCAGGATGGGGGCTGCAGCATCCACGTCCACCTCCTCAAGGGCAGTGGATGGGGGGGAAGGATGTGTGGCTCCTCGAGCTGGGGAGGTGTGGGAAGGAGGGTGCCCTCCTGCCAGCCCCAGATGCCAGCCATTCTCCAGCTCTGAGTTCATGGTTTCGGCTGCTTTGCTGCCTGGATGAGGGCTCTCATGCCAAGCGGGTCAGCGGGGCGTGCCAGCAGCTCTCCTCTCCCAGGGGCTGGCTCTGCCCGGGGCCGATGCTGAAGGTCTAAAAATGATGGGGGGGTAAAGCCTGGCCTGGCTGCCTGCAGCCCAGAAGTGTCAGGGCTCAGGGGAGGGTGCAGGGGGCAGCTGGGGCGCACCCCAGCCCCAGGCTTGCCCAAGTCTGAGGGTGCCTGGCTGCATCAGGCAGCCAAGTTGTGGCCATACAGGTGGGCAGGTGCCTCCAGTGCAAAGTTATCTTTTCCTATGTACACTCGGTCCAGTTTCCTGACCTCAGTGCATGCTTATCTCTGGGGCTTTCGCTTGTTTTTCTAGCACCTCCTTTCCTGTACAGTGCTTTGCTCATCCCTCTTTGCTTAGTGCCAACTGTACTGTGCCCATGGGACAGGTGAGGGCCGAAAGCTGGCTGTCGCGGTGTCCTGAGGTAGCTAGTCCTGCGAGCCAGGGCCTTTGCTGTGGCAGAAGGGCTCCTGGCTGCATTTTGGGGCTGTGCCACCACATACCCGCTCCAGACAAAGAGTATTTTGTGGGCACAGCATTGCCCTTTGAAGTTGCCTCACTTGCGAGGCTCCGTGGCTGTTACCGAGCGGCACTATCAAGGGAGTTGTTGACACAGCTGGCTTCTTCCAGCCTCTTGTCCCCAGCTCCCATACCTGGGCTGGGCCATGGGTGCCGAGCCAGCTGGCCCTGTTGCTGGGGGACAGACCACTGTCCCCTCCTGCAGGGCTGTGTGCCAGCCCAGGGCACGTAGACCCTCCTTGCTTTGGCATCCACAGGGCCGGTGGCGATGGCACTCCCAGCCTTGCTGTTACGCAGTCCTTGTCTCTGCTGTGCCCGGCTGGGGCTGCTCTGCTCCCAGCCCCTTGGGAAGCTGCTCTGTTGCCCATCCTGGATCGATAGCCATTACCTTCCCCTGCTGCTCTGGAGCGTGGCCAGGAGCTCCATTACTGCTGCGGGCAAGCGGGCGGCTGGGCTGGGAGGGAGGGTGGCGTGCCCGGGTGGGCAGGTTCTGCTCACTGGGGGTGCGGGTCCCTGGTACCACCCGTGCTATGGGTGGGCAGCGCTGGGTTTGCTTTATGGGCAGGGAGCACAGGAGCAGCGAGGGGCTCGCCTGGGGTATGCTGCAGGGGTGGATGCTCCGATTGCTGGGTTCTGGGTTCCTGCCCGGGTGGCAGGGTCAGAGCTTGGGGAGGGACCCGGGAGTCCTG
>NW_009199983.1:5613-10392 GCF_000690835.1 Fulmarus glacialis | reverse complement strand
ATTCCTGGGCAGGGTGCAGCCACTCCCTACCTTGGTGGTGTGCGGGAGGATTTGGGGGCTCAGACGTCTTGCTCCCCATTTCAGCAAGGCTGGGATGCTGTGGGGAGGGCAGGTCTGGTGGGGACTGCAACAGCAGTGGGGTGGGTGGTTGTCTCCAGGTGTGCTGAGGAGACTGGTGGTGCAAGCACAGTGTGCCTCATCCCCTCTCTGGGAACAAGGGTGGTGGCCTGAGCCTGCAGGCTCTCTGTGGACGCAGAAGGCAGCGTGGCGGCAGGAGCGGGGCTGTGCTCCTGGCTGGCACCCCCGTTGGGCTGGGACGTGGTGCCTGGGGGATGCTGGCGCAGGACACAGCTCTGCCCCACGCCCTTCGGGAGATGGAGATGGGGACAGGCCTGGGCTCAGCTCCATCGCTAGCACAGACACGGGGGCTTCCCCGTGCTTCCCGCCCCTGACGGGGTCTGTCCCACAGCTGCAGCCAGCAAGCTGGAGGTCTCCATGCCGGTGGTGGTTGAAGTGGAGAGCGGGAGCACGGCCAGGATCGAGTGCAACTTCTACATCCCTGGAAATGGCTCCTACACTTACATCAACTGGTTCTATGTGAGTGTTGACCTGGGAGAGGAGCGGTGGGCGGTGGGCTGGGGTGGCAGCTAGCCCAGGGCTTTCTCCCGGGCTCCTCATCAGCCCAGCCTCGGCCCCTCACATTGCAGATTGACCGCAACAACCAGGTGAGGCTGTGCCGCATCATGGGCAGCGAGATCCTGGAGGAGAACACAGACTACAAGGGGCGGCTGTCAGTAGGGGAGGACAAGGCCCTCTCCATCAGCAGGGTGACGGTGCAGGACGCCAGGACCTTCGTGTGCCAGGTTGAGGCGGGCAACCGCGGCGTGGGCGAGAACCGCACCGAGCTCCACATCTACAGTGAGTGATGGGGCAGGAGGGCAGCATGGCCGTGCATTCGCTCTGTGGGTCTGGCAGGGGATCCCATCCTGTCCCTCCTAATCCGCGTGGGGTGGCTTCTCTTTCCAGAGGTCCCCGAGGCCCCTGAGATCGTGGCCAACTCAGGAGGCATTTCTGTGCAGAGCAGTGACATCCCGCAGGTGAGGAGAGACCCCACACAGGGGAGGGGGAGGCTCCCAGCCATGCCAGGCTCCCCACTCCCCTCTCCCCATGGGGGCATCCCGTGCTCAAGGCTCTCTCTGCTGCCACAGATTGCCCAGTGCATGAGCAGAAACAGCTTCCCACCCCCCAACATCACGTGGCACAAGAATGGGGAGCAGCTGCAGCCGGAGGAGAAGAGTGAGTTGGATGGGGATGGGGATGAGGATGAGGATGGGGATGGGGAACTACATCTGCCTGCTCAAGAGAGGGGTCGGGGCACTTATGCTATCCAGGCCCTCATCAGCTGGGGACTGGCAGCATGTGGCCACCCAAAGGAGCCCTGTGCTCCCAAGGGGGCCCTCCTCGCCTCCCATGGGCTGGGGACAGCGGCTGTGTCCCCTGCAGTGGTGAAGATCCCGGCCACGCTGACCCGCGAGTCGAGTGGGCTGTACACGGTGAGCAGCACCCTCTTCGCCCATGTCACCCGGGAGGATCGCAACTCCCTCTACCACTGCACCGTGCACTACTGGCTGCGGGGACAGAGGCATGCTGTGGAATCGCGGCGAGTCAGCGTCACTGTCTTCTGTGAGTCAGGGGCTGGGGGCTGTGCCCGCTGCCCAGTGCTGCGTGGCGGGGCCCCGCACCGACCGTCCCTGCTCCCTCCTCCCCCAGACCCCGCGCAGCACGTGAAGCTGCAGGTCGTGCCGTCCTCAGCACTGGTGAAGGAAGGGGACGATGTGAAGCTGGTCTGCGAGGCTGACGGGAACCCAGCACCCGTCTTCAGCTTCTATAAGAGGGAGGTGAGGCCGGAGGGGACCTGGGCACCTCTCCCTTGGCAGACATCTCATGTCCTGGCTGCTCCTGGAGGGCCCTGGGGAGTGGGATGCAGCGGCTGGGGTGGAGGGTGCCTGTGTGGGGCTAAGGACTCTGCTTTCTCCCCACTGCCTGCAGCTGGAGGACAGTTGGCAGGACCTGACGTCACTGGCAGACACCAACAGCGGGGTGCTGAACCTGCATGATGTGAATAAGAGCAGCAGCGGCCTGTACAGATGCCAGACCCTGGACTTGGATGATATGAGACAGCTGGAGAAGGACGTGGAGCTTGTTGTGAACTGTAAGGCGGGGGATGGGACCCTGCACACCTTGTGGTGGGTGCCCCATCCCTTCTGCTCACCCTGCCCTGCTCTCCATCCCTCTCCTAGACATTGAAGGGGTCCGTGTGAAGATGGAGCCATCCTCACCCCTTCAGGAAGGAGATAGCGTGAGGCTGAGCTGCGATGCCCACAGCCCTGTGGCCCTGGCCTACCAGTGGAGGGATGAGAAGGTGAGCAGGCATTCGGGTATTGTCACACTCGGGCTCGGTGAGCCTGGGCTTTGCAGCAAACTGGGCAGAGCCAGGAGCTTCCTCCATCTCTCCTGAGAGAGGCCAGGGGTAGGATTCCCCCTTGTATGGACCTGTGTTGTCCATGTCTACCTCTTCACCTCCTGGCTAGTACTGCAGAGAGGTCCTGTGCTTGCAGGCTCCCTCACTGTGCGTAAGAGGGAGGGCTGAGCCCCTTTGGGACAGCTGCAGAGCCTGGGGAGCTGGGTGCAGAAGGACCTGATGCTTGGGACTCATTGCTGGGGGCATCCCTTCCCAACAGGGCAGGAAGGTCGCAGAAGGGAACCAGCTCTTTTTGAGCAACCTCACCTTCGAAACCTCCAGCAACTTCAGCTGCAAGGTGATCGCACCAAGCGTGCCGGGGCTGGAGCAGAGCAAGCAGGTGGCCGTGGCTGTTCAGGGTAAGAACCATCATGTGTGTGGGCATGACTCCCTGCCAGAGTGAGCCCCGTCCTGCCCAGCATCAGTCCTGTTCCCCCCCCCCGAGAGCCACGGGTGCTTGATGAGCCCTCCCCATAGGCAAGCCACGGATCGTCGCCATCAGCTCCCCGCTGTATGTGCGGCAGGACGAGGTGGTGAACCTGACCTGCAAGGCCATCGCTTTCCCCAGGCCCTCTGTTCACTGGAATGTCAACGGAACGGTGAGAGCTGGGGAGGGTGCTGTGTCCAGGCTGTGGTCTCTCAGAGGGGCTGCGCATTGCCTCGGGCGCTGAATCGTTTGCTGCCTCCCCCTCCTCGTAGGCTCATGAGTACATTGAAAATCAGCACATCGCCAGCAACCTGACAGTGCGCGTGAACCACGACCTGCTTCGGGCGGGAGCCATGTGCAGGGTCTCCAATGCGCTGGGTGTCAGCGAGAAGCACATCCAGCTGCTTGGTGAGTCTCAGGCACTGCCCTCTGCCCTGCGAACCCAGAGAAGTATTAGTCCCCCTCGCACAGGCGCCATGTGTGCCGTGCTGCTGTGGCGTGGCTGAGCTCTGTCTCTGTCCCTCCCTTCCTGCTCTACCAGTGGAGTCCATCAGGAAAGGTCAGTCTCCTCACCGCCCTGGGTGCGTGCGTCTGTCAACCCAGGCTCTGGCGGGAGCATGCCACCCATGGGAGTCACGCTCACCTCTGGCCTGGGGAGGGACCCTTGGCTGCTGGCTCTTGCACCGCATCTGTCACTGCTCCTCTCTCCCTGCCAAGCCGCGAGGGAAACGGAGGCTGTCTTCACCTGTTTCTGCAGCAGTGTGAAAGCTGCCTGCTTGTCCTCAGCCTGTAGCCCAGCAAGGCCATCAAGTGCGGCTTCCTGCAGCCCAGGCCTGCTGGGCAAGCAAGCAAAGGGATGGCCTGATGTCTTGTAGGAAAGCCTGTAAGCCATCCCCTTATGGCACGCAGGGGCATGGCAGCTGGGAGCAGAATGCAAAGCATATTCATGCAGAAACTGCCCTAACGCAGCATTTTTGTGCTGACATCTACATCCTGCAGGGAGCTGGAGAAGCACCAGGAACTGGAGTCCCCATGGTGCTTTCTTGGGGGAAGGGGTCCTTTTCTTGCCCCCAAGGAGGTGCAGTAATGCAGAAGCTGGAGAGCATCAGGGTGGGACAGGCATTAACTTCTTCCTCTCCCATTGTGTTTAGATCAAAAGACACCAGAGAGCAAAGGGGTGATCATTGTGGCGATCATCGTCTGCATCCTTGTGGTGGCTGTGCTGGGGTCTGTCATCTACTTCCTGCACAAGAAAGGCAAGATCCCATGTGGCCGCGCTGGGAAACAGGACATGTAAGCACCGCCACCCGCCCTCCCAGGGAGCCCTTGGGGCCAGAGGTGCTTGCCATCACTCATGCTTCCCATCTCATTGCACCTGCCGCTCCCTGCCCAACATGGAGGGAGGCAATAGTGCAGCCTCGGGGGGCACCGCGCTGGGTCTCAGCAGCACTTCCAGCTTCCCACAGCCTGGGGTCCGCACTGCTTGCCCCGTCTGCGCAGGGAAGTGATGAGGAGGACAGCAGAGTGGTAGAGCAGCCAAGGGACTCCTCCCGAGGGAGGGGCTGGGCAGCCCAAAGCTTTCTCTAAGCCAGAGCCTCTTTCACCCCTGGCCTTCCTCTGGCCCGGCCCCACTCCAGAGCATCCCCTGAGATGGAGCCCCAGGGCTTGGCCTCGCTCAGCTGGCCACGTGTCCTCTGGTATTGCAAACATGTCTCAAAATTGTCACCTCCCTCCCCTAGCACAAAGCCAGAGGCACGTAAAGACAAGATTGTAGTTGAAGTTAAGTCAGATAAACTTTCCGAAGAGGCGGGGCTCCTGCAGGGTGCCAACG